>NC_052618.1:28983015-29079783 GCF_016545825.1 Eucalyptus grandis | reverse complement strand
GGCGCCGCTTCACCGAGTCCGGCGAAGGGTTTTGTTCAATTTTCAAAAAAAAAAAAAAAAAAAAAAAAAGGAGATATATGTACATATATTATACCCATCAAACCCATTGCGAAAGTTTTCTTTTTACCAAACGCAAATTCAACTCAAAATCGATTTGCAAAAAAATTTACCAAACATAATCGCATTTCGCCAAGTAGCTTTTAGGCTTTTAGCATTTGCATTGGGCGCAAAGCCCCGTGCAAATGCTGAACCAAACGCAGCCGTAGTCCCAAATCTCTCAAAGTTTACCAATCCGGTAGATTTGGCCCTATCCGATTTCTCGTAAATCAAAATTTGTCAAATGTAAAGCACAAATGTGACTGGGGTGGATTGGAAGGCTATCCAAAGTAAGAGTTGATCTTGTATTTTCTCAAGTTCTTGCACGGTTCCGGAGTTGGGCCTCCCTTTCTCTTCTAGAACATCTTCGTTTGAGAGGACTAGGACACGCAACCCCTCAAGCAACTACCGCATTCTTTACTTTCTTTAAATCTTCACAATTTCAGCTCCACGGGATTGCCACTATTTAACTTGAAAGTTCCGCCGGTTGACACTTAATTGCTCGAGATTGCAAGAAATTCAACTCGGGGACTTTCACAATTGCAGCACTTATCTTTGCTCAGTTGTGAAATTCCGGAGCTTATCCATACCATATAGCTTATGGGACAGTATGTACGCTCTTGCCCTAATATGATTGAGATTTAGTTCTGTTGGGATGTCGGCATCTTGGAGATATTAAATATCTATGAGTCTTAGGTCAATTGGAAGGATAGTATTATGAAGTGAGGTAGGATCTCGCGGGGTCCTCGATCAATCGCAGTCTTCTTCGATTGAGACTACATTGTTTGGGGGAGTACTTCATCTTCCCAACGCCCTCAGAAAACTAAAATGCTTTAGATTGTCGACGTGTGAAAACCTACTTGAGATTCAAGTCGTCAGTACATTGTTATCCTTGCAAACGATTGAAATTTATAGTTGCAATGCTATGGAAAATTTTAGCGGTATGTGGAACTTGAAGAACCTTCGCCGTTCGTTCATCAGTGGGTGCTCTAGGTTGCGGGTTGTCAAGGGCCTTGACAAACTAGAGGTAATGTTCTTTTCAAGTTTGGTCTATAGAATTCATTTTTTTTTTTTTTTCACTTGCAAATGTCTAGGATTATCAAATTTGCCCTACCTTAACAAACCAAAAATCACCATATGAGAGGAGTTATTTGTTTTTTCTTCTTGCTCACGTACCACCGCTCGTTAGCCACATGATCGCCAGCCGTTGCCGCACGGCCGTCGCACGAATGTCGCACGATCATCGCACGCCCAGTCGCACGAATGCCCACGGCCGTAGCATATATGTCGTATGACTGTTTCACGACCAGTTGCACGATCGTAGATCGTCGCCCTTGTATTGCCGCCATAGCCCCCTTTGGTCGCGGGTGGGGGCGGTGGCCGGTGGTCTTGTGTCGCGTGATCCGCTCGCGGCGGCCGTAGCCCTTCACCCCGATCCGGCGAAGGGTTTTGTTCAATTTTCAAAAAAAAGAAAAAAAGGAGATATATGTACATATATTATACCATCAAAGCCCATTGCGAAAGTTTTCTTTTACCAAACGCAAATTCAACACAAAATCCATTTGCAAAAAAATTTACCAAACATAATCGCATTTCCCAAGTAGCTTTAGGCTTTCAGCATTTGCATTGGGCACAAAGCCCCTTGCAAATGCTGAACCAAACGCAGCCGTAGTCCCAAATCTCTCAAAGTTTACCAATCCGGTTGATTTGGCCCTATCCGATTTCTCTTCAGTAAATCAAAATTTGTCAAATGTAAAGCACTGGAAATGTGACTGGGGGTGGATTGGAAGGCTATCCAAACTAAAAGAGTTGAGCTTGTATTTTCTCAAGTTCACTGCACCGGTTCCGGAGTTGGGCCTCCTTTCTCTTCTAGAACATCTTCGTTTGAGAGGACTAGACACCGCAACCCTCAAGCAACTACCGCATTCTTTACTTTCTTTAAATCTTCACAATTTCAGCTCCACGGGATTGCCACTATTTAACTTGAAAGTTCTGTCAGATTTGACGCTTAATTGCTCGAGATTGCAAGAAATTCAACTCAGGGGACTTTCACAATTGCAGCACTTATCTTTGCTCGGTTTGTGAGATTCGGAGCTTATCCATACCATATAGCTTATGGACACCGTATGTACGCTCTTGCCCTAATATGATTGAGATTTAGTCCTGTTGGGATGTCGGCATCACTTTGGAGATATTAAATATCTATGAGTGCCGGTCAATTGGAAGGATAGTATTATGAAGTGAGGTAGGATCTCATGGGGTCCTCGATCAATCAGAGTCTTCTTCGATTGAGACTACTGATTGTTTACCGGGAGTACTTCATCTTCCCAACGCCCTCAAGAAACTAAAATGCTTTAGATTGTCGACGTGTGAAAACCTACTTGAGATTCAAGTCGTCAGTACATTGTTATCCCTTGCAACGATTGAAATTTATAGTTGCAATGCTATGGAAAATTTTAGCGGTATGTGGAACTTGAAGAACCTTCGCCGTTCGTTCATCGTGGGTGCTCTAAGCTGCGGGTTTGTCAAGGGCCTTGACAAACTAGAGGTAATGTTCTTTCAACTTTGGTCTATAGAATTCATTTTTTCACTTGCAAATGTCTAGGATTATCAAATTTGCCCTACCTTAACAAACCAAAAATCACCATATGAGAGGAGTTATTTGTTTTTTCTTCTTGCTCACGTACCACCGCTCGTTGCCGCACAATCGCCAGCCGTTGCCGCACGACCGCCGCACGAATGTCGCACGATCATCGCACGACCGTCGCACGAATGCCGCACGGCCGTCGCATGAATGTCGATGACTGTTTCACGACTTGTTCCACGATCGTAGATCGTCGCCGCAGATTGCCGCCATAGCCCACGGTCGCGGGTGCGGGCGGTGGCCGTGGTCTTGTGTCGCAGATCTCGCTCGCGGGCGCCGTAGCCCTTCACCGGTCCGGCGGAGGGTTTTGTTCAATTTTCAAAAGAAAAAGAGAAAAAAAAGGAGATATATGTACATATATTATACCCATCAAAGCCCATTGCGAAAGTTTTCTTTTACCAAACGCAAATTCAACTCAAAATCGATTTGCAAAAAATTTACCAAACATAATCGCATTTCCCAAGTAGCTTTAGGCTTTCGGCATTTGCATTGGGCACAAAGCCCCTTGCAAATGCTTGGAACCAAACGCAGCCGTAGTCCCAAATCTCTCAAAGTTTACCAATCCGGTAGATTTGGCCTATCCGATTTCTCGTAAATCAAAATTTGTCAAATGTAAAGCACAAATGTGACCTGGGGTGGATTGGAAGGCTATCCAAACTAAAAGAGTTGAGCTTGTATTTTCTCAAGTTCACTGCACCGGTTCCGGAGTTGGGCCTCCTTTCTCTTCTAGAACATCTTCGTTTGAGAGGACTAGACCTGCAACCCTCAAGCAACTACCGCATTCTTTACTTTCTTTAAATCTTCACAATTTCAGCTCCACGGGATTGCCACTATTTAACTTGAAAGTTCTGTCAAATTTGACGCTTAATTGCTCGAGATTGCAAGAAATTCAACTCAGGGGACTTTCACAATTGCAGCACTTATCTTTGCTCGTTGTGAAATTCGGAGCTATCCATACCATATAGCTTATGGACACTTTGTATGTACGCTCTGCCCTAATATGATTGAGATTTAGTCTTTGTTGGGATGTCGGCATCACCGGAGATATTAAATATCTATGAGTGCCGGTCAATTGGAAGGATAGTATTATGAAGTGAGGTAGATCTCATGGGGTCCTCGATCAATCGAGTCTTCTTCGATTGAGACTACCGATTGTTTCGGAGTACTTCATCTTCCCAACGCCCTCAAGAAACTAAAATGCTTTAGATTGTCGACGTGTGAAAACCTACTCTAGATTCAAGTCGTCAGTACATTGTTATCCTTGCAAACGATTGAAATTTATAGTTGCAATGCTATGGAAAATTTTAGCGGTATGTGGAACTTGAAGAACCTTCGCCGTTCGTTCATCAGTGGGTGCTCTTAGCTGCGGGTTGTCAAGGGCCTTGACAAAGTAGAGGTAATGTTCTTTCAACTGGTCTATAGAATTCATTTTTTCACTTGCAAATGTCTAGGATTATCAAATTTGCCCAACCTTAACAAACCAAAAATCACCATATGAGAGGAGTTATTTGTTTTTTCTTCTTGCTCAGGTACCACCGCTCGTTGCCGCACAATCGCCAGCCGTTGCCGCAAGACCGCCGCACGAATGTCGCACGATCATCGCACACTGCCGCACGAATGCGCGCACGGCCGCATGAATGTCGTATGACTGTTTCATGACGTTCCACGATCGTAGATCGCCGCGAGATTGCCGCCATAGCCCACTCGCGGTCGGGTGGGGGCGGTGGCCGTGGTCTTGTGTCGCCAGATCGCTCGCCGGCCGTAGCCCTTCACCAGTCCGCAAGGGTTTTGTTCAATTTTCAAAAGAAAAAAGAAAAAGGAGATATATGTACATATATTATACCCATCAAAGCCCATTGCGAAAGTTTTCTTTACCAAACGCAAATTCAACTCAAAATCGATTTGCAAAAAAATTTACCAAACATAATCGCATTTCCCCAAGTAGCTTTAGGCTTTCAGCATTTGCATTGGGCACAAAGCCCTTGCAAATGCTGAACCAAACGCAGCCGTAGTCCCAAATCTCTCAAAGTTTACCAATCCGGTAGATTTGGCCCTATCCGATTTCTCTGTAAATCAAAATTTGTCAAATGTAAAGCACAAATGTGACCTGGGGTGGATTGGAAGGCTATCCAAAGTAAAAGAGTTGAGCTTGTATTTTCTCAAGTTCACTGCACTGATTCGGGAGTTGGGCCTCCTTTCTCTTCTAGAACATCTTCGTTTGAGAGGACTAGACCTGCAAGCCCCTCAAGCAACTACCGCATTCTTTACTTTCTTTAAATCTTCACAATTTCAGCTCCATGGGATTGCCACTATTTAACTTGAAAGTTCTGTCGGATTTGACGCTTAATTGCTCGAGATTGCAAGAAATTCAACTCAGGGGGACTTTCACAATTGCAGCACTTATCTTTGCTCGGTTGTGAAATTCGGAGCTTATCCATACCATATAGCTTATGGACACCGTATGTACGCTCTTGCCCTAATATGATTGAGATTTAGTCTGTTGGGATGTCGGCATCACCGGGAGATATTAAATATCTATGAGTGCCGGTCAATTGGAAGGATAGTATTATGAAGTGAGGTAGGATCTCGCGGGGTCCTCGATCAATCGAGTCTTCTTCGATTGAGACTGCATTGTTTACCGGGAGTACTTCATCTTCCCAACGCCCTCAAGAAACTAAAATGCTTTAGATTGTCGACGTGTGAAAACCTACTCTAGATTCAAGTCGTCAGTACATTGTTATCCTTGCAAACGATTGAAATTTATAGTTGCAATGCTATGGAAAATTTTAGCGGTATGTGGAACTTGAAGAACCTTCGCCGTTCGTTCATCGCACGACCGCCGCACGAATGTCGCACGATCATCGCACGACCGTCGCACGAATGCCGCACGGCCGTCGCATAAATGTCGTATGACTGTTTCACGACCGCTGCACGATCGAGATCGCGCCGCAAATATTGCCGCCATAGACCATGGTCGCGGGTGGGGACGGTGGCCGTGGTCTTGTGTCGCCAGATCCGGCTCACGGCGGCCGTAGCCCTTCACCAGCCCGGCGATGGTTTTGTTCAATTTTCAAAAAAAAAAGGAGATATATGTACATATATTATACCCATCAAAGCCCATTGAAGTTTTCTTTTACCAAACGCAAATTCAACACAAAATCCATTTGCAAAAAAAAATTTACCAAACATAATCGCATTTCCCCAAGTAGCTTTAGGCTTTCAGCATTTGCATTGGGCACAAAGCCCCTTGCAAATGCTGAACCAACGCAGCCGTAGTCCCAAATCTCTCAAAGTTTACCAATCCGGTAGATTTGGCCCTATCCGATTTCTCAGTAAATCAAAATTTGTCAAATGTAAAGCACAAATGTGACCTCGGGGTGGATTGAAGGCTATCCAAAGTAAAAGAGTTGAGCTTGTATTTTCTCAAGTTCACACCGCACCGGTTCCGAGTTGGGCCTCCTTTCTCTTCTAGAACATCTTCGTTTGAGAGGACTAGACCCGCAACCCCTCAAGCAACTACCGCATTCTTTACTTTCTTTAAATCTTCACAATTTCAGCTCCACGGGATTGCCACTATTTAACTTGAAAGTTCCGTCGATTTGACGCTTAATTGCTCGAGATTGCAAGAAATTCAACTCGGGGACTTTCACAATTGCAGCACTTATCTTTGCTCGGTTAGAAATTCGGAGCTTATCCATACCATATAGCTTATGGACACTTTGTATGTACGCTCTTGCCCTAATATGATTGAGATTTAGTCTGTTGGGATGTCGGCATCACCTTTGGAGATATTAAATATCTATGAGTGCCGGTCAATTGGAAGGATAGTATTATGAAGTGAGGTAGGATCTCGCGGGGTCCTCGATCAATCGAGTCTTCTTCGATTGAGACTCGATTGTTTACCGGGAGTACTTCATCTTCCCAATGCCCTCAAGAAACTAAAATGCTTTAGATTGTCGACGTGTGAAAACCTACTCTAGATTCAAGTCGTCAGTACATTGTTATCCTTGCAAACGATTGAAATTTATCGTTGCAATGCTATGGAAAATTTTAGCGGTATGTGGAACTTGAAGAACCTTCGCCGTTCGATTTCATCGGTGGGTGCTCTAAGCTGCGGGTTGTCAAGGGCCTTGACAAACTAGAGGTAATGTTCTTTCAACTGGTCTATAGAATTCATTTTTTCACTTGCAAATGTCTAGGATTATCAAATTTGCCCAACCTTAACAAACCAAAAATCACCATATGGGAGGAGTTATTTGTTTTTTCTTCTTGCTCGGTACCACCGCTCGTTGCCGCACGCCCAGCCCGTTGCCGCAAGACCGCCGCACGAATGTCGCACGATCATCGCACGACCGCCGCACGAATGCCGCACGGCCGTCGCATGAATGTCGTATGATCAATTTCACGACTGCTGTTCACGATCGTAGATCGTCGCCGCAGATTGCCGCCATAGCCCGTCACTGGGTGGGGGCGGTGGCCGGTGGTCTTGTGTCGCCAGATCAGCTCGCTGGCGGCCGTAGCCCTTCACCGTTCGGCGAAGGGTTTTGTTCAATTTTCAAAAAAAAAAAAAAAAAAGGAGATATATGTACATATATTATACCCATCAAAGCCCATTGCGAAAGTTTTCTTTTACCAAACGCAAATTCAACTCAAAATCGATTTGCAAAAAAAATTTACCAAACATAATCGCATTTCCCCAAGTAGCTTTAGGCTTTCAGCATTTGCATTGGGCACAAAGCCCCTTGCAAATGCTGAACCAAACGCAGCCGTAGTCCCAAATCTCTCAAAGTTTACCAATCCGGTAGATTTGGCCCTATCCGATTTCCGTAAATCAAAATTTGTCAAATGTAAAGCACAAATGTGACCTCGGGGTGGATTGGAAGGCTATCCAAAGTAAAAGAGTTGAGCTTGTATTTTCTCAAGTTCATCGCACCGGTTCCGGAGTTGGGCCTCCTTTCTCTTCTAGAACATCTTCGTTTGAGAGGACTAGACCTGCAACCCCTCAAGCAACTACCGCATTCTTTACTTTCTTTAAATCTTCACAATTTCAGCTCCACGGGATTGCCACTATTTAACTTGAAAGTTCTGTCATTTGACGCTAATTGCTCGAGATTGCAAGAAATTCAACTCGGGGGACTTTCACAATTGCAGCACTTATCTTTGCTCGGTTGTGAAATTCGGAGCTTATCCATACCATATAGCTTATGGACACCGTATGTACGCTCTGCCCTAATATGATTGAGATTTAGTCTGTTGGGATGTCGGCATCACCGGGAGATATTAAATATCTATGAGTGCCGGTCAATTGGAAGGATAGTATTATGAAGTGAGGTAGGATCTCGCGGGGTCCTCGATCAATCAGAGTCTTCTTCGATTGAGACTACTGATTGTTTACCGGGAGTACTTCATCTTCCCAATGCCCTCAAGAAACTAAAATGCTTTAGATTGTCGACGTGTGAAAACCTACTTGAGATTCAAGTCAAAGTACATTGTTATCCTTGCAAACGATTGAAATTTATAGTTGCAATGCTATGGAAAATTTTAGCGGTATGTGGAACTTGAAGAACCTTCGCCGTTCGTTCATCGTGGGTGCTCTAGCGGCGGGTTGTCAAGGGCCTTGACAAACTAGAGGTAAAGTTCTTTCAACTGGTCTATAGAATTAATTTTTTCACTTACAAATGTCTAGGATTATCAAATTTGCCCTACCTTAACAAACCAAAAATCACCATATGAGAGGACTTATTTGTTTTTTCTTCTTGCTCACGTACCACCGCTCGTTGCCGCACAATCGCCACCCGTTGCCGCACGACCGTCGCACGAATGTCGCACGATCATCGCACGACCGTCGCACGAATGCCGCACGGCCGTCGCATGAATGTCGTATGACTGTTTCACGACCGTTGCACGATCGTAGATCGTCGCCGCAAAGATTGCGCCATAGCCCACCGGTCGTGGGTAGGGGCGGGCCAGTGGTCTTGTGTCGCAGATCTCGCTCGCCGTGCCGCCAGCCCTTCACCAGTCCGACGAAGGGTTTTGTTCCATTTTCAAAAAAAAAAAAAAAAAAAAAAAAAAAGAGGAGATATATGTACATGTATTATACCCATCAAAGCCCATTGCGAAAGTTTTCTTGTACCAAACGCAAATTCAACTCCAAATCGATTTGCAAAAAAAAATTTACCAAACATAATCGCATTTCCCCAAGTAGCTTTAGGCTTTCAGCATTTGCATTGGGCACAAAGCCCCTTGCAAATGCTGAACCAAACGCAGCCGTAGTCCCAAATCTCTCAAAGTTTACCAATCCGGTAGATTTGGCCCTATCCGATTTCTCGTAAATCAAAATTTGTCAAATGTAAAGCACAAATGTGACCTGGGGTGGATTGGAAGGCTATCCAAAGTAAAAGAGTTGAGCTTGTATTTTCTCAAGTTCACTGCACCGGTTCCGGAGTTGGGCCTCCTTTCTCTTCTAGAACATCTTCGTTTGAGAGGACTAGACCTGCAACCCCTCAAGCAACTACCGCATTCTTTACTTTCTTTAAATCTTCACAATTTCAGCTCCACGGGATTGCCACTATTTAACTTGAAAGTTCGTCGATTTGACGCTAATTGCTCGAGATTGCAAGAAATTCAACTCGGGGACTTTCACAATTGCAGCACTTATCTTTGCTCGTTGTGAAATTCGGAGCTATCCATACCATATAGCTTATGGACACTTTGTATGTACGCTCTTGCCCTAATATGATTGAGATTTAGTCTGTTTGGGATGTCGGCATCACTGGAGATATTAAATATCTATGAGTGCTTAGGTCAATTGGAAGGATAGTATTATGAAGTGAGGTAGGATCTCGCGGGGTCCTCGATCAATCGTGAGTCTTCTTCGATTGAGACTACTGATTGTTTACCGGGAGTACTTCATCTTCCCAATGCCCTCAAGAAACTAAAATGCTTTAGATTGTCGACGTGTGAAAACCTACTTGAGATTCAAGTCGTCAGTACATTGTTATCCTTGCAAACGATTGAAATTTATAGTTGCAATGCTATGGAAAATTTTAGCGGTATGTGGAACTTGAAGAACCTTCGCCGATTCGTTCATCGGTGGGTGCTCTAGGCTGTGGTTGTCAAGGGCCTTGACAAACTAGAGGTAAAGTTCTTTCAACTGGTCTATAGAATTCATTTTTTCACTTACAAATGTCTAGATTATCAAATTTGCCCTACCTTAACAAACCAAAATCACCATATGAGAGGAGTTATTTGTTTTTTTTCTTCTTGCTCACATACCACCGCTCGTTGCCGCACATTCGCCGCCCGTTGCCGCACGACCGCCGCACGAATGTCGCACGATCATCGCACGTGTCGCACGAATGCCGCACGGCCGTCGCATGAATGTCGATGACTGTTTCACGACCAGTTGCACGATCCTAGATCGTCGCCGCAGATTGCCGCCATAGCCCACGGTCGTGGGTGGGGGCGGTGGCCGGTGGTCTTGTGTCGCCAGATCTGGCTCGCTGGCGGCCGTAGCCCTTCACCAGTCCGGCGAAGGGTTTTGTTCAATTTTCAAAAAAAAAAAAGAAAAAAAAAAGGAGATATATGTACATATATTATACCCATCAAACCCATTGCGAAAGTTTTCTTTTACCAAACGCAAATTCAACTCAAAATCGATTTGCAAAAAAAATTTACCAAACATAATCGCATTTCCCCAAGTAGCTTTAGGCTTTTAGCATTTGCATTGGGCACAAAGCCCCTTGCAAATGCTGAACCAAACGCAGCCGTAGTCCCAAATCTCTCAAAGTTTACCAAACCGGTAGATTTGGCCCTATCCGATTTCTCGTAAATCAAAATTTGTCAAATGTAAAGCACAAATGTGACCTGGGGTGGATTGAAGGCTATCCAAAGTAAAAGAGTTGATCTTGTATTTTCTCAAGTTTCAGACAGGTTCGGAGTTGGGCCTCCTTTCTCTTCTAGAACATCTTCGTTTGAGAGGACTAGACCTGCAACCCCTCAAGCAACTACCGCATTCTTTACTTTCTTTAAATCTTCACAATTTCAGCTCCACGGGATTGCCACTATTTAACTTGAAAGTTCTGTCAGATTTGACGCTTAATTGCTCGAGATTGCAAGAAATTCAACTCGGGGGACTTTCACAATTGCAGCACTTATCTTTGCTCGGTTGTAGAAATTCGGAGCTTATCCATACCATATAGCTTATGGACACTTTGTATGTACGCTCTTGCCCTAATATGATTGAGATTTAGTCTGTTGGGATGTCGGCATCACTGGAGATATTAAATATCTATGAGTGCCGGTCAATTGGAAGGATAGTATTATGAAGTGAGGTAGGATCTCGCGGGGTCCTCGATCAATCAGAGTCTTCTTCGATTGAGACTACGATTGTTTACCGGAGTACTTCATCTTCCCAATGCCCTCAAGAAACTAAAATGCTTTAGATTGTCGACGTGTGAAACCTACTTGAGATTCAAGTCGTCGGTACATTGTTATCCTTGCAAACGATTGAAATTTATAGTTGCAATGCTATGGAAAATTTTAGCGGTATGTGGAACTTGAAGAACCTTCCGTTCGTTCATCGGTGGGTGCTCTAGCGGCGGGTTGTCAAGGGCCTTGACAAACTAGAGGTAAAGTTCTTTCAATGGTCTATAGAATTAATTTTTTCACTTACAAATGTCTAGGATTATCAAATTTGCCCTACCTTAACAAACCAAAAATCACCATATGAGAGGACTTATTTGTTTTTTCTTCTTGCTCACGTACCACCGCTCGTTGCCGCACAATCGCCACCGTTGCCGCACGACTGCCGCATCATGTCGCACGATCATCGCACGACCGTCGCACGAATGCCGCACGGCCGTCGCATGAATGTCGATGACTGTTTCACGACCGTTGCACGATCGTAGATCGTCGCCGCAGGCTGCCGCCATAGCCCACCGGTCGTGGGTAGGGCGGTGGCCGGTGGTCTTGTGTCGCCAGATCTGGCTCGCCGGGGCCGTAGCCTTCACCGGTCCGACGAAGGGTTTTGTTCCATTTTCAAAAAAAAAAAAAGAGGAGATATATGTACATGTATTATACCCATCAAAGCCCATTGCGAAAGTTTTCTTGTACCAAACGCAAATTCAACTCCAAATCGATTTGCAAAAAAATTTACCAAACATAATCGCATTTCCCAAGTAGCTTTAGGCTTTCGGCATTTGCATTGGGCACAAAGCCCCTTGCAAATGCTGAACCAAACGCAGCCGTAGTCCCAAATCTCTCAAAGTTTACCAATCCGGTAGATTTGGCCCTATCCGATTTCTCTGTAAATCAAAATTTGTCAAATGTAAAGCACAAATGTGACAGGGGTGGATTGAAGGCTATCCAAAGTAAAGAGTTGAGCTTGTATTTTCTCAAGTTTACTTGCACCGGTTCCGGAGTTGGGCCTCCTTTCTCTTCTAGAACATCTTCGTTTGAGAGGACTAGACCTCGCAACCCCTCAAGCAACTACCGCATTCTTTACTTTCTTTAAATCTTCACAATTTCAGCTCCACGGGATTGCCACTATTTAACTTGAAAGTTCTGTCAGATTTGACGCTTAATTGCTCGAGATTGCAAGAAATTCAACTCAGGGGACTTTCACAATTGCAGCACTTATCTTTGCTCAGTTGTGAAATTCGGAGCTTATCCATACCATATAGCTTATGGACACTGTATGTACGCTCTTGCCCTAATATGATTGAGATTTAGTCTGTTGGGATGTCGGCATCACTGGAGATATTAAATATCTATGAGTGCCGGTCAATTGGAAGGATAGTATTATGAAGTGAGGTAGGATCTCGCGGGGTCCTCATCAATCAGAGTCTTCTTCGATTGAGACTGCGATTGTTTGAGTACTTCATCTTCCCAATGCCCTCAAGAAACTAAAATGCTTTAGATTGTCGACGTGTGAAAACCTACTTGAGATTCAAGTCGCACATTGTTATCCTTGCAAACGATTGAAATTTATAGTTGCAATGCTATGGAAAATTTTAGCGGTATGTGGAACTTGAAGAACCTTCGCCGTTCGTTCATCAGTGGGTGCTCTAAGCTGCGGGTTGTCAAGGGCCTTGACAAACTAGAGGTAAAGTTCTTTCAACTGGTCTATAGAATTCATTTTTTCACTTACAAATGTCTAGGATTATCAAATTTGCCCTACCTTAACAAACCAAAAATCACCATATGAGAGGAGTTATTTGTTTTTTCTTCTTGCTCACATACCACCGCTCGTTGCCGCACATTCGCCGCCCGTTGCCGCACGACCGCCGCACGAATGTCGCACGATCATCGCACGACCGTCGCACGAATGCCGCACGGCCGTCGCATGAATGTCGTATGACTGTTTCACGACCGTTGCATGATCCTAGATCGTCGCCGCAGGATTGCCGCCATAGCCCACTGGTCGTGGGTGGGGGCGGTGGCCGGTGGTCTTGTGTCGCAGATCTGATCGCTCGGCGGCCGTAGCCCTTCACTAGTCCGGCGAAGGGTTTTGTTCAATTTTCATAAAAAAAAAGGAATAAAAAAAGGAGATATATGTACATATATTATACCCATCAAAGCCCATTGCGAAAGTTTTCTTTTTACCAAACGCAAATTCAACTCAAAATCCATTTGCAAAAAAAAAAATTTACCAAACATAATCGCATTTCCCAAGTAGCTTTAGGCTTTCAGCATTTGCATTGGGCACAAAGCCCCTTGCAAATGCTGAACCAAACGCAGCCGTAGTCCCAAATCTCTCAAAGTTTACCAATCCGGTAGATTTGGCCCTATCCGATTTCTCTGTAAATCAAAATTTGTCAAATGTAAAGCACAAATGTGACCTGGGGTGGATTGGAAGGCTATCCAAACTAAAAGAGTTGCTTGTATTTTCTCAAGTTCACTGCACCGGTTCCGGAGTTGGGCCTCCTTTCTCTTCTAGAACATCTTCGTTTGAGAGGACTAGACCCGCAACCCCTCAAGCAACTACCGCATTCTTTACTTTCTTTAAATCTTCACAATTTCAGCTCCACAGATTGCCACTATTTAACTTGAAAGTTCTGTCGGATTTGACGCTTAATTGCTCGAGATTGCAAGAAATTCAACTCGGGGACTTTCACAATTGCAGCACTTATCTTTGCTCGGTTGTGAAATTCGGAGCTTATCCATACCATATAGCTTATGGACACCGTATGTACGCTCTTGCCCTAATATGATTGAGATTTAGTCTGTTGGGATGTCGGCATCACTGGAGATATTAAATATCTATGAGTGCCGGTCAATTGGAAGGATAGTATTATGAAGTGAGGTAGGATCTCGCGGGGTCTCGATCAATCGAGTCTTCTTCGATTGAGACTGCGATTGTTTACTGGGAGTACTTCATCTTCCCAACGCCTCAAGAAACTAAAATGCTTTAGATTGTCGACGTGTGAAAAACCTACTTGAGATTCAAGTCGTCAGTACATTGTTATCCTTGCAAACGATTGAAATTTATAGTTGCAATGCTATGGAAAATTTTAGCGGTATGTGGAACTTGAAGAACCTTCGCCGTTGTTCATCGGTGGGTGCTCTTGCTGCGGGTTGTCAAGGGCCTTGACAAACTAGAGGTAAAGTTCTTTCAACTGGTCTATAGAATTAATTTTTCACTTGCAAATGTCTAGGATTATCAAATTTGCCCTACCTTAACAAACCAAAAATCACCATATGAGAGGAGTTATTTGTTTTTTCTTCTTGCTCACGTACCACCGCTCGTTGCCGCACAATCGCCGCCCGTTGCCGCACGACCGCCGCACGAATGTCGCACGATCATCGCACGACCGTCGCACGAATGCCGCATGGCCGTCGCATGAATGTCGTATGACTCTTTCAACACCGTTGCACGATCGTAGATCGTCGCCACAGATTGCCGCCATAGCCCACCGGTCGCGGGTGGGGCGGTGGCCGGTCTTGTGTCGCCGAATCGCTCGGCGCGGCCGTAGCCCTTCACCGGTCCGGCGAAGGGTTTTGTTCCAATTTTCAAAAAAAAAAAAAAAGGAATAAAAAGGAGATATATGTACATATATTATACCCATCAAAGCCCATTGCGAAAGTTTTCTTTTACCAAACGCAAATTCAACTCAAAATCCATTTGCAAAAAAAATTTACCAAACATAATCCCATTTCCCCAAGTAGCTTTAGGCTTTCAGCATTTGCATTGGGCACAAAGCCCCTTGCAAATGCTGAACCAAACGCAGCCGTAGTCCCAAATCTCTCAAAGTTTACCAATCCGGTAGATTTGGCCCTATCCGATTTCTCTGTAAATTAAAATTTGTCAAATGTAAAGCACAAATGTGACTCCGGGGTGGATTGAAGGCTATCCAAAGTAAAAAGAGTTGAGCTTGTATTTTCTCAAGTTCACCGCACCGGTTCCGGAGTTGGGCCTCCTTTTCTCTTCTAGAACATCTTCGTTTGAGAGGACTAGACCCGCAACCCCTCAAGCAACTACCGCATTCTTTACTTTCTTTAAACCTTCACAATTTCAGCTCCACAGATTGCCACTATTTAACTTGAAAGTTCGTCGATTTGACGCTTAATTGCTCGAGATTGCAAGAAATTCAATTCGAGGGACTTTCACAATTGCAGCACTTATCTTTGCTCGATTGTGAAATTGGAGCTTATCCATACCATATAGCTTATGGACACTGTATGTACGCTCTTGCCCTAATATGATTGAGATTTAGTCTGTTGGGATGTCGGCATCACTGGAGATATTAAATATCTATGAGTATCGGTCAATTGGAAGGATAGTATTATGAAGTGAGGTAGGATCTCGCAGGGTCCTCGATCAATCAGAGTCTTCTTCAATTGAGACTACTGATTGTTTACCGGGAGTACTTCATCTTCCCAACGCCCTCAAGAAACTAAAATGCTTTAGATTGTCGACGTGTGAAAACCTACTTGAGATTCAAGTCGTCAGCATATTGTTATCCTTGCAAACGATTGAAATTTATAGTTGCAATGCTATGGAAAATTTTAGCGGTATGTTGAACTTGGAGAACCTTCACCTTTCATTCATCAGTGGGTGCTCTAAGCTACGGGTTGTCGAGGGCCTTGACGAACTAGAGGTAAAGTTCTTTCAACAAGTCTATAGAATTTATTTTTTCACTTGCAAATGTCTAGGATTCTCAAATTTGCCCTACCGTAACAAACCAAAAATTGCCATATGAGAGGAGTTATCTGATACAGGCATCGGCATTGCGCTTTACTTTCCATTTTCTTTGGTCCGCTCTGTTTAGTCATATTCCTCAATCCATTGACTTCATCTAAATTTTCTGTTCATACAGACATAAAGTGGAACTTCCAACTAGATGTCTTGTTTCATATAGTGCGTATTTATTTAAGTTTCCTGTAGTAATATTGTCTTTTCGTTTTGCTTATTTCATTAATACATTGAAGTTTGATCACCTGAATGTAAGAAATTCAAGATTAGAGATTTTCACTTCCGGACAATCTGAGGGATATGGAAGGTCATAATGTGTTTCATCTAGGAACTTAATTTGGAAAGTAAAACCGACTTTGAAGAAAGAAAATGGGAGAAACTAGAGGAGCTTTATCTTGGTTGTCGCAGGGAGTTGGAAGGCGATACTCTGATGAGATAGGACATCTTTCCTCTCTAAGAGTCCTAGATTTATGTTCTAACCAAAATTTGTCAAAGTTCCGAGAACAATTAACATGCTTTCTTGCCTCTTAACACTTGACTTAACGAGGTGTGATGAGATTGCTGAGTTGCCTGAGCTTCCAACGATTTTAGTCTTTTACATGTTCAATCTGGCGTGCTGCATTTGTTCAATTTTCAAAAAGAAGAACAAGAAGATAAATATACATATATTATACCCATCAAAGCCCATTGCGAAGGGTTTCTATTCCAGGGAACTATTTCTTTTCAAAAATTGTTTTTTTCTATTTCTATTTCGGGATCAATTTCTGAGTAACATAAGGTACTTGATAATTATACAAAAATTCTATTCTAGGAATAGAAACAGATTAGAAATGCGTTTGGTAAAAATTTATAATTTTATTTATTTATTTATTTATTTTTTTCTTCTTGCTCTTGGACCCATTCGCTGTTTGCCGCATGACCGCCGCTCGTTGCCGCACAACCGCCGCACGACCATCGCACGAATGCCGCACGATCATCGCACGACCGTCGCACGAATGTCGTCGGTCGCAGGTGGGGTGGTGGCCGGTGGTCTTGTGGCACTAGATCTGGCTCGGGCGGCCGTAGCCCTTCGCCGCCCGGCGAAGGTTTTGTTCAATTTTCAAAAAAAAAAAAAAAGGAGATATATATACATATATTATACCCATCGAAGCCCATTGCGGAATTTTTTTTTTTTTTACCAAATGCACATTCAACTCAAAGTCCATTTGCAAAAAAAATTTACCAAACATAATCGCATTTCCCAAAGTAGTTTTGGGCTTTCAGCATTTGCATTGGGCTTAAAGCCCCTTACAAATGTTGAACCAACGCAGCCGTAGTCCCAAATCTCTCAAAGTTTACCAATTTGGTAGATTTGGCCCGATTTCTCTGTCAATCAAAATTCGCCAAATGTAAAGCACAAATGTGACCTGGGGTGGATTGAAGGCTATCCAAACTAAAAGAGTTGAGCATGTATTTTCTCAAGTTCACTGCACCGGTTCCGGAGTTGGGTCTCCTTTATCTTCTAGAACATCTTCGTTTGAGAGGACTAGACCTACAACCCCTCAAGCAGCTACTGCCTTCCTTACTTTCTTTAAATCTTCACAATTTTAGCTCCATAGGATTGCCACTATTTAACTCGAAAGTTCTGTTAGATTTGACGCTTAATTTCTTGGGATTGCAATAAATTCAGCTCGGGGGACTTTCACAATTGTAGCACTTATATTTGCTCAGTTGTGAACTTCGGAGCTTATCCATACCATATAGCTTATGGACATTGTATGTACGCTGTTGCCCTAATATGATTCAGATTTAGTCTGTTGGGATGTCGGCATCACTAGAGATATTAAATATCTATGAGTGCCGGTCAATTGGAAGGATAGTATTATGCAGTGAGGTAGGATCTCACGGGGTCCTCGATCAATCAAAGTCTTTTCGATTGAGACCGAGAGTACTTCGTCTTCCCAACGCCTTCAAGAAACTAAAATGCCTTAGATTGTCGACGTGTGAAAACCTACTTGAGATTCAAGTCGTCGACATTGTTATCCTTGCAAACGATTGAAATTTGTAGTTGCAATGCTATGGAAAATTTCAGCGGTATGTCGAAGTTGAAGAACCTTCACCATTCATTCATCGGTGGGTGCTCTAAGCTGCGGGTTGTCAAGGGCCTTGACGAACTAGAGGTAAAGTTCTTTCAACAAGTCTATAGAATTCATTTTTTTTCACTTGCAAATGTCTAGGATTCTCAAATTTGCCCTACCTTAACAAAACCAAAATCGCCATATGAGAGGAGTTATCTGACATGTGCATTGCCATTGTGCTTTACTTTCCATTTTCTTTGGTCCTCTCTTTGGTCATATTCCTCAATCCATTGACTTCATCTACAATTTATGTTCATACAGACATAAAGTGGAACTTCCAACTAGATGTCTTGTTTCATATAGTGCGTATTTATTTAAGTTTCCTGTAGTAATACTGTCTTTTCATTTTGCTTATTTCATTAATACATTGAAGTTTGATCACCTGAATGTAAGAAATTCAAGGTTAGAGATTTGCACTTTTGGACAGTCTGAGGGATATGGAAGGTCATAATGTGTTTCATCCAGGAACTTAATTTGGAAAGTAAAACTGACTTTGAAGAAAGAAAATGGGAGACTTTACACTGCATGGACTGCTGAATCATCATCTTTATGCAGCATATAGACTTCTGATGTCTTGCAGATAGGAGCCATGAGTCTGCTGTACCCTTGTTTGTGAAAAAGGCGAAGCCAATGTTAAGGAAAATATTTATTTGATGACAACTGCATTTTTGTCCTAGTATGCTGGCTAAAGAAAATCTTATTTTTCATGTAGGACAAGGCTAAAATGGAAGGAGATGCCGAAGAGCCCGATACCGAGCCTCAGTCTCCGTCCTGTTCTTCGGATCATGAAATTAGCAAGGAGCCTCCCACTGACAATGTCAGAGAAGGAACTCTGCCCGAAAGGCAAAATTAGACGGAAGAAGACTCGAACCGTATTTCCGCCACTATTGTCTATGTTTCAATCTAATATTATCATGTTACATATACTGAAGAAGTATATGATGAACTTAACCACAACCTGTTTTTGCAGGTCTTGATGAACTTGCTCCACCAAGAACTTTTTGTGATAGGTTCAGGATATGCTTAGCGAGCATATTGGAATGTGTCTGCAACCACGACTTTCCTAGCATTAAAGCTGAAGGGGGTTAAATGATGAATAGTCTTTCTGCAGTGCATGTTGATGATATCATGGATCCGTGAGGTGAGGAACGCCAATTCTTCAATTCTAGCGTGTAGGATTGCAGTTAGAGACCAAAATTTAATTGGCATAATGCTTAAATGGGCATGCAATTGGAAATGGAGGCTCCCATTTCTTAATCACGACTTGAATTTCATGCATCCCAGTCAGGCTGTATGCATTTTTTTATTTGTTTCATTACTGAATGTATCGGTCTCTTGTTTGTACACAATATTGCACTGGCGATAGATTGGGCATCATTTTTAGGACTAGATATTGAAGTCATTAATAAAATTGGAGAAGCAAGACTAATGCAATTATCGTTTTCTTTTGGCCAGACCTGAAACTAATAGTACTAACCTCATTGGAAGTATCGTGGCTTATCCTATGTAGCTATCTGCATTATGATTAAAATTTTCATCAATCCCTTAGGTGCAACCAGAATGAGCTTTGCAACAACAGAAGCAATACCAAGTGATGTTGATAAGAAAGATGAGGGTCCTGTATTTGTTGCTGGTGCCACTGGAAAAGTTGGATCACGGACTGTGAGGTTGCTTTCCAGAACTTACACTTCCAATGCAAACTGTTTTATACCTTACTTTCGTTTGATCAAGAGGATGGATTCTTCTTTAGGGAGCTTTTGAAATTAGGATATCGAGTAAGAGCTGGTGTGCGAAGTGCTAAAAGAGCAGTAACTCTTGTGCAGGTAGAAGGTTTGGTTGATCTGAACTTGCTCTCCATAGCTTGCCAGTTTCCTGCTATAATGACTCAGTTAATGACAAACTTCTTGCAGAGTGTCAAACAGAAGAAGTTTGAGGGGGATGACACGAAGGAGGGGTTTAAACGTAAGAAAATAAAATATGGAAAGCTGGGATTTATGTTCTGTTTCTTTCTTTCTAAATAATTCAAAGAGGAAATTTTCAGACGAAAGAAGAGTAGTACAAATCCATTATTGTTTATAAGATACTCTGTGATAACAAATAACGGCTATTTTCTGGTTTTTAGCCCAGCTGAAGAGAAGCTTGAAGTTGTGGAATGTGACTTGGAGAAGCCAGATCAGGTAAGGCCAGCCTTAGCCAATGCTTCTGTGGTTATATGCTGCATTGGTGCAAGCGAAAAGGAAGTTTTTGATGTGACGGGCCCATACAGAATTGACTATATGGCTACGAAGAACCTCATTGATGCAGGTAGATAAAGTCCATAAAATCAAGGGGTCACTTGAGTCCTGGCCACCGAAGATCATTTTCTTTAGTGCCTCAAGATTCTTATGCAACAATTAGATCGTTAGGTTTTTGCGTAAAGTAAGATCATTCAACTACAAGAGTAACAAATGAAGACTTGGCCAGGAGAATTGAGGAAGCAATTTGCAAAATCTTTATTGGATCTTTTACATTTATTAAAATAACCTGGTGAAACTGAATTTGACTAAACTTTATGAAAGAGAACTGTAGTTTTTATATGTGCCTTCTCTTGAAGTTGGCTCCATCAAATTGTGTTATCTCTGTTTGGACAGCAACTTCGGCCAAAGTTAACCACTTCATCATGGTTTCATCTTTGGGAACAAACAAGGTCGGATTTCCTGCGGCTATACTGAAGTAAGTGGGCTTTTTTTTTCTTTTGTGAGACTATTCTCTATTCATAAAGATATTTAAACATGATCTATTTACTGCTTTCTTGCCCCTTAAGTTTGTTCTGGGGAGTGTTAATCTGGAAAGAAAAGCTGAAGAAGCACTTATAGCCAGTGGTACTCCTTACACTGTGAGTATTTCTTGAATCAACTTTTCAGTTGAACACAGTTTTTGAATAATCTTACTAATCTACAAGTGTTAATTCAGATAGTGAGGCCAGGGGAAATGGAGCGGCCTACTGATGCTTATAAAGAAACTCATAATATTACTCTGTCAGAGGAAGATACTTTATTTGAGGCCAAGTTTCAAACCTTCAGGTAAAGTTGTCAAGTTTATTTGCATATGCATAAGTCAGCAAGCAATTTTAGACTTTCTAGCTATCAAGAAACTGAAGACATTTCTTTTTTACTGAAGGGAAAAAACCAAACGGTATATAACTTTAAAGAAAGTAAAGATATTATTTTCTGAATATGCATAAAACTTTGCTAGGAGATCTATTTTGTTTGCTTTTGGTCTGGGTGAGTGAAGCAGATGGGCCAAGCAAACATTCTGAATAAATTTTTGCATCTTTGCAAGAGATCTAAGATTCATATAGCTGATCCTATTTAGTGGGATGAGGCTTCATTTATTGTTGTTGTTTTTGCATGAGATTTAGGCTTATTGGCAGTGGCAGGACAAAGTTCCACACATTGTATGTTCTGTTTTTAATCTATTTCATATCACCTTTTAGGTGTATCAGGTTTGTTCTATCATTTCAACTCCTGGTCCTTACTGCTTTGCAGATCTGTCTGAATTAATAGTATATGTATGAGGTCTTGCACTTGTTAAAATTTCACCTCAAAAATGATGAATTGAGGAGTCACTTTTACTGTTTTTGCTAGCGTTTCAGTTTGCATTCTGAATAAATACTGCAAATATTTATTCTCTGTTTTGAATGAAAAAGATTTCCACCCTTGCAGGACTTGTGGGGGAAAATGTTCTCAGGGATAGTGTCACACATTTTCAACATTGCCAATGGTAGGAAAGGCATTTCTGATTTACTATTTCAGGTGGCAGAACTCATGGCAGTCATGGCCAAAAACTGTGGCCTTTCATACTGTAAAGTGGTGGAAGTGATTGCTGAAACAACTGCTCCACTGACTCCCATGGAAGAGCTTCTTGCTAAGATACCATCACAACGCCAAGGACCACAGGTATGACTCTTTCCATGTATAACCTGCTAAACTTGAAGTTTCTATCAATATTATTATAATGCCTTTTACAATTATTCACAAGAGGAAATCCAGAATTTCATTACTTCTTTTAGAGTGTTTTTGCTTGTCTTAGCATGTTATGGCACTGAAAGGTAGTTAAAGTCAAATCTAACATGCTTGTAGTAATGAGAGTGAGGTATTTTTTTTGCAATTCAGGTTTTTCCTATGAAAAAAAGGGTATTAATGATTCTAGTTACAAAGCATAGGCTTAAATTTGTCATGGTTAAGCAACTTCAGTCTATAAATTGTTGTTTCCATGCTAATGGTGATTTCTTAATCTTCACACTTTGTAAAACTCTGACGCTGATTTTTTTTTTTTTTTTTTTTTTTTGGGTCTGTAACTCTGATGCTGATGTTATAAGCAATAATTTTTGCAAAAACTGTTCTTGGTTAAGCATGCTTTTGACACGGTCAAATCCTCCTAGTTAGAAATTAGTCATTGTTGATCAACTGTTACTCCCAAAAGTTTGAGGTATGGGGAAACGTATTAGCATTGTATATCAGGGTTGTATATGTCTTAGTACTCCCTTTGGTGTTTAAGCTATCTTATATAATGACATAGAATGTAGCAACAACCACATCAAATAATTGCCAGAGGGCAAACAATTGTGACAGACTTAATGACAACAAGAGGGAGTACAAAGATTCAAACCCTTCATCCGAAGCTACAATACCATGTTGAACAACTATTTTCTGAAAAGTATAAGCTAACAAAATGTGCTCAAAATTTCTATCAAGCATATATCTGGATAGTCATGTAGTGACTTGTCCTTCTCGTCTTCATGCTTAGTGGATTAGATTTGGTTTTTCTCCATACGGAAGATTTCATTAATTTAAATCTTCTATGAAGACACATTTTTGTATTGTAATTTTTAATTAATGTCCTTGTGCAGTAACAATGTAGCCGAAATAGAAATTTGGAAAAGAAGGATGAGTAATTCATATCTTTTGAAAATGTAGCGAACTTTTCAGGAACTAAAGTTCACATTTTAACATCTAGTTCTGCATATAAAGTTCATATGATTTAACTCACT
Organism: Eucalyptus grandis; assembly: GCF_016545825.1. Classification (NCBI taxonomy): domain Eukaryota; kingdom Viridiplantae; phylum Streptophyta; class Magnoliopsida; order Myrtales; family Myrtaceae; genus Eucalyptus; species Eucalyptus grandis. The sequence goes on along the minus strand of NC_052618.1, from coordinate 29,056,699 downwards.
GCACTTTTAGAAGTGTGAAATGAGGTTTCCAACCCTCAAATAAAATCATGAATCAAGATTCCATTTGTTTGGCTAAAAATAAATAATTTTTTTTAAAAGATCATTTATATTACTTGAAATAATTAATGAATGAAAAAAATTTCATTATCAATTAAAATATATATTTAAATATTTTCTTTAGACAATAAATATACTTTTTCGTCCATTCTTTTTTATAAGTGATACAAACTATCATTTTAAATGATTCATTTTTCGCGAAACAAATGCATCCTAATAATCCATCAACATTAGCACTCCAGAAAGCTCCATGTTTCACATATGCTACAGTATATTCAACAAATGTACTGAAAATCTAAGAATGGAAGCTTTCATAAAGGGAATAAGCTACCAAAAGTCTCAAACTATAGCCACTATAACACATTTGCTTTAAACTTTTCTTGTAACATGAAATATTCAAAATTTGTAGCTATGTGACACATTTACCATCCATTTAAGTTCTACCCCATAATTTTTTAGTTAAAATAACACCATTTTTATTTCACTTACTATGTCAATACCGTTTGCTTTTAGGTGTCCATGTAAGTAGATTTTTGATGATGTTTATTTATGGAAACTTGATGGAGGTAAGTATATCCTACATATACAAGTTTATAGTTTGTTAACATAAAATTTGGGGTAAATAAGTTATAGTGGATAAAATTTGAGATTTTTTTGTGGCTTTTTCTATTTATAAAATCAGAGCGAGTCTGATCTTGCCGGGTATCCAAAAGATAACTTACGGTTACCGAGCATCTCGGTTTTTCATGTCTCTCTCCACTGTCCACGTAACGTCCCACGATGCTCTGGTTTCCAAACGACCGAGAAGGTCGGAGATTGCGGTTGTGCTTTTGACCAGGTTTCGGTCTGCTACTAGAGCAGAGCATAAGGCCACTGTCCACGTAACGTCCCACGATTCTCATCTTAACGTCCCACGATTCTCTTCTTCTCCTCTCATTTGTCCGCGCTTGAAATCTCATCGGTGACCGTCATTACTGGATTGGATCAGGGGCATAAGGCCATTCTAAGCAACTGGACAGCCATGGCGTTCTTTCAAAGCATGATGTGGAATATTGGTCTGCAGTTAGTTTTCTGGTTAAAGGTCTGCTAGTTTCTTTGCTTCTGCGTGCCGTGCACCATCCGCATGTACTTCGATCTCAAACTTTCGGGACATTTTAGAAAGGAACTTGCGATCACTGAATTAATTTGATTTTTCGAGACCTTCATGCTCACGTGAGATTTTTCTGCAGAGGAGTGATCCGTTTCCGGCTTTTTTTTTTTTTTTTTAATAGGAGAATCACGATCCATGGAGAGAGCCCACCAATCGAATTGAAGTTGTTTGTGATTCGTGTAATGCTATTGATTTTCTCGCAACTCCATTAGTCTCTGCGGTTCCTTTTATGCTGTAGTTGTTCTTTCCAGGAAGTCCTGCTATTCTTGGTGACCAAGAAGAAGATGCCAATTGATGTTTTTGGGAGAGATTTTGATTACTTAGAAAATCAAAATCCAAACCGGAAGACCGAAGAACACATCTCGGGTCAGCACACGTGGTATGGAGAGAAGGAGGATGCAAGTGCCCCAAATTTGATATGGAGGTTTCTCACAATCGTATTCCTCGACTTACAAGTGGCCAAAAGTTACATTATTTGAGCTTGGGGTGCTGGTTTTCACGTTGCCGTTGTTTTAGAATTAAACATGTCTTTGCATCGTTTACCACGATTTAGGTTTCTGGGAAGTTATCTGCTGCTTCACCTGAACGCCTCTCTGTGACATCTCCTGATGTTGGTGCTGGGAAGCGCATCCATTCTCTACCTTCTGTAGCTGATGCTAATGTTATTCACAGACACCCTTGTCTCTACATGGTTGTAAACCCTAGGTATGGCGCATATTGGTTATGTGGTACTGGCAATGCAGCTAACAATAGGGTGACCCATTGAGGGAATTTGATTCATCAGGACTGAACAATGTTGCCTGGAAGGAAAGGGTTGATGGCTGGAAAATGAAGCAAGAGAAGAATATAGCTCCAATGAGCACTGCCCAGGCTACTTCTGAAAGAGGAGGTGGTGATGTCAATGCCAAGCGCCGATGCGCTTGTGGATGACTCTTTACTGTGAGTCTCTACGATATTAAGCTTAGTCTTCTTCTTTTTTTGGCTTAGTATTTCCTACAGTCGAATTTGGCACGTGTCGGGCTAAAAGTGACGCTGACCATTTTCACTAACTTTTCCTTTGTTGATGTTTCTTAATTATGCGGTTGTCTCTGTTTTCAACCAAAAAAGCTGTCAACATATATCGAATTGCTAGAAATTCTCAAAAATTTTCCCGACGCATGCTTTCCATTAGTATCTATAAGTACCGGTGTAATAATGTAACTGTCACTACTTTTTAATAAATCGTTCAATCTGTTAGTCGTGTTCAGTCCTTGGCTGCATTTCGCATAAATATTTTTCTTATTCTGTGGGAATGACAAAGCCAGGCTACCGAACAACAAATCCTGTGACCAATGCCTATGCTCTGTGGTTAATATCTGTGATATGTGAGGTTTGGTTTGCAATTTCTTCGATATTGATCAGTTCCCAAAGTGGTTTCTGGTAAACCATTAAACGTATCTCGACAGACTAGCAATTAGTAGTATCACTACTTCATGAATCTGGTAACTTAGGTTTTTCTTATCACCAACTTGTTTTGTCAGATCAGAATTTTTTGTGAAACTTTACATGGATATAGGCACGACGGAGAAGGAGAACCATCACAGTTAGCTGCTGTTGTCGGTACTGTCGACCCACTAAAGAACATCCTCTAGTGACAGCAAATACAGCATTCTTCGTTCTTGCAGTTGACTACCCAGTTGACAAGGTCTCATGCTATGTATCCAACGATGGAGCTACTATGTTAACTTTCGAGGTCCCTTCTGGAACATCAGAGTTCGCAAGGAAAGGGTTCCTTTTGTAAGAAGCATAGCATAAAGCCTTAAGCCTTGAGCCCCCGAATGGTGCTTCGCTCCAAAAATCGACTACTTGAAAGACAAAGGTCATCCGTCTTTGTCAAAGATCACAAAGCTATGAATGCATGAGTTTAGATCAGAATCTTGATAGTGTTTTGCAATCCCTTTGTACATTGCATCGATGTGACATGTTTACAGTTTCATGTATAGCAGAGAGTATGAGAATTTAAAGTCCTCATAAGTGGACTTGTTGCCAAGGCACAGAAGGTTCCCGAGGAAGGATGGATAATGCAAGATGGGACTCCATGGCCTGGAAAAAATACGAGGGACTGCCCCAGAATGATTCAGGTCAATTTATAATTTTGGAATGTATCTGATATTGTGATTGAGCTCATAAAATCGTACCCACCACGGATTGATTCAGGTTAATTTGTAGTTAAACTATGAGGTAGCAACACAGCAATCTCTCTCTCTCTCTCTCTCTCTCTCTCTCTCTCTCTCTCTCTCTCTCTTCGAAATCTTCTCCTCCACCCAAATTACTTCAGCAACAAAAAGTGAAAGCTTTAAAACTTTTATTGTATGTTAAGTTATTTCTTGATAGGCCCTGATTCTTTTTTTCTTTTCTGTTTCAAGTTGTTGCATTCTCTTCACAATCAATTTGAAATATATTATCTGATTTACTGATACTTATCAGAAAGTTACAATAATGATGATTACGTATCGACTGACTTAAAATTTTGTGATTATATCCACTCCATGAATTTGCCTTCCTAATGTAACACAATGGATTAGTTTCTTAACTTTTTTTCTCTTCGATAATGCAAGTATACATCAGGAAATCACAAGAGCCGAAATACTACTTGGAATACTTTATGTTTTTGGATAATGCTTTTTTTTTTTTTTTTTTTTTGGTACAATGCGACATTGGTGATGTTGTCAATTGGATAATAGTATCATTTAACTTCTATTACTAAATTTGATGGAGTGGAGCTCTCACGATAAATAAGTATGAAACTTATAAAAAATTCCAGGTTATTATATAAAGTTTGCATATCTTAAGATCTTATGGTTCCATTTTATAAAGTTCTCTTCTCATGAATATCATTGTCTGTGGCAGATTTCTCTTGTTTCCTATCGTGCTGCGTATTAAAGGCCATGACTCCACATCCAAGTTCTCTTGACTCAGTTATGATACGGGTAAAACTGTGGTTCCTGGATCCTGGAAGCAGCAATTTTTTTTCTTACTAAAACATTTGCATTACTCGCCTGCTGTCATGTTTTCTTAGGGCGAAGTGGAGGTCTTGATGCTAAGGGTAATGAGTTGCCACGTTTGATCTATGTTTCTTGTGAAAACGTCTGGGCTTCCAACATCACAAGAAAGCTGGTGCCATGAATGCTCTTGTGAGTAGATATGTCTGTTAATTATGGATGTCGATGCTTTCATGCTTTCCTTACCTTTTGTCTTATTTTATATTTAGGTGAGAGACTCAGCTGTCCTCACTAATGGACCTTTCTTGTTGAATCTTGATTGTCATCACTACATAAACAACAGTAAAGCATTGAGAGAAGTCATATATTTCTTGATGGATCATAACCTTGGGAAACATGTGTGTCATGTTCAATTTCCAAAGAGATATGACGGTGTTGACAGAAATGACAGATACACCAACCGCGATATTGTGTTCTTTTGGTTTAGGCTCTTTGTCTCTTCATTAAAATACATTTTCTTATGTTATGTCCAAGATTGCTACTTGCACTGACATCAGAATCACGTCCTCCACCGAAGCGAGTTCTTTTGTTGTGGACTAAGATTAAAACACTCTTCAGCTTCCTTGCATAACTCATTAGGCGGACATTCTGTCTTATGATCTGGACAAGCTTAAGAGGTTCGGATGGCATCCAAGGTCTTGTTTATGTTGGAACTGGGCGTATGTTCAATGGAACAGCCTTATATGGTTATGAAGCTCCTCACAAGCCAAAGCATAGAAAGTGAGGAGTCCTGTCTTCTCTCTGTGGTGGATTACGAAAGAAAGCAAGATGAAGTAAAAAGGTTTTTGACAATAAGTGGCAAACATGTAGTTCCAACTGTGCCTATCTTCAGCCTGCAAGATATAGAAGAGGTTGTGGAAGGTACAGATCTAGCTATTTCTTGGATCATTCAAATTTGGCTGGAAACTTCCTTGCAACCTCCAAACAATTGACTGGTCAACAGCAGAGAGTGGTATACAAGTTAGTGAGGCCTTGAGATCTGGAATGTAGCCTCATTTTATAGTGGCCCTTGAGGTTTTGACACTTGCCTGAGGACGACTTTTGTCCCTGATGACTCGGGATTCTTACGACGACGCAATTTCTATATTCTTTCAGTAATGGAGTTTCTTAGGTTTTTCTTAATGTTTTCTTTTCTTGGATTAAACCTAGCTTCATCAATCACTTATTTCATTGAGACCTTGCTAATGTGCCTTAATAGTTCATGTTGGCAATCCTGCTCACTATCCATTTTAATGTTGCTCCTGTGTGTAAGAGCTATTAAATATCAAACAGTTCATTTCAGGTGATAGTGTTGATCTTCTGCTCAAAACTTATAATGCTGTAAGGAGCTTTAACATTTATATTAGAACCTCTCTGGCTAACATTTTATTTTCATATTCATAGGTGCTGGATTTGATGATGAAAAGTCATTGCTTGTGTCGCAAATGAGCCTGGAGAAGAGGTTTGGTCAGTCTACTGTCTTTGTGGCCTGTACATTTATGGAGAATGGTGGCGTTCCTCAATCTACAACTCCAGAAACCCTTCTTAAAGAGGCTATTCAAGTCATCGGTCGGGGTTATGAGGATAAAACGGACTGGGAAGTGAGGTATGTGAGCTTATTATAATATTTATTCCATTAGAGTGTTTGTTGTTTAAGAGAAAAAGATACATGAGTAGCATGCGGTGTCTAGCAAGTCAAGAAGACATCGAGCTAGCCTTCATTCTATAGTTGTTCCTAAAATAGTAGGATGAATAGCATCCTTGTATTATGCCATACTACGACCAGCTTAGCTCGAGCATTCAAATCCTTGAGCAAGATGCACGAAACATTTTAGGCATGAAACTGGTTTTGGCCTGCTATGGCCTTATAAGGAGAGTAGCATAAGCTTTTGACCAATTTGTGCATGGGAGGCCAATCCCGCCTTCGGAGTTTCTAGAGTTATAATTGTTCAATCTTAGAACTCTTAGCACAAACGTCCTAACGCCACTCCCATGAACCAATTGTATCATCATTTCTACATCACTTGCTCTTCACCTTGACGCCACAAAGTTCCACTCTCAAGGGTATATGAGTATGGGAGAATTTGGTCCATGACATTCTCCCCTATTTAGTTCCACAACACCCTTGTTGCAGGCTGTTTAGTCGCTTCCTTGCGTCGCTTCAGTACCATAAATGCTGCTCGATCGAGTCTTACATGAATGGTGGACGCTCACCCAACAAACAAGCCACTACACTCCATTAGTGTCTTCCGCTGATCAAAGCTGCTCGGGTATCTTTGGTCACTCGTGCTCTCCTTGATAAGTATGGCATTTTGAGCCAACTGCACTTTTCGTAGCACCCTCTTTCTCCTACTAAGCTTCTCTTGATCTTAGCAGACCAATGAAGGTTTCTCCTCTTGTTCAAAATGTGGTAGCAAACCCATCTTAAGATTTGCCACTTGATCTGAGAACCTTTTTTTTTTTATTCAATGAGCAATTCGGTTTCTTCCTATACTCCCATTGTCTTTCAAGAAGCAAGTTAAGACTTGTACCTTGTTTGAGCCCCTTTTGCTTTGGCAATTCACTCTCCGCCGTCATAGGATCAGGTAGACCATAGGAATTCCTTGAATTACCATATCTATTGGAGGGATTATGCCCTGATGCCATTTTTCATGGGTTGATAGATCCTTGACTGTGAAATAGCCAACTCGGCACTCGGCGAGTCGAGAAGACATCATTCTATAGTTGTTCATAAGAACAGTATGATAAATAGTATCCTCATTTTTGGTCAAAACAAGTAATTTTCCAACTTGGTAGGTCACTTTGTAAGATGAAATTTGACTTGTATTCTAGTATTTCTACTGATGCCTTTTTTTCCCTCCAGTATTTTGTTCGATTGCTTGAACATGATCTTTCTTTTGCTTGTAGTGTAATCATAAACCCCATGGAAGATGTCCTTCCCTAAGGAAGTGCCAAGGTCTATTCCTAGTTCCCATTATGTAAAATCATATCAAATAAAGCAAAATGGTACTTTCACATGCTCGTGAACATTATCTAAGCAAGGGATTTACGACTCCAAAATACTCATGATAACTAGAAATTAACATTCTATTTTAGTTGATAAATTGATTCCAAATAGTAAGGTGCTTAACTTAGTGCTTCTTCGAAGTTCTCCATATCAAATATTAGGCAAGATGGTTAATTGGGGTTGAAATTCTTATCATGTGATAAAAATGAAAGGGTTATTTGGGAAAATTATTAAAAAGCGGATAATCATATCTTGAAATGCCAGCTATAGTTCAAAAACTTATATATTTAGAATGACCCATATTCCAATAAAATCGTCACTCTTAGAAAGAAGGAATAACGAAGCAATGCTAATAATGGAGACCAAAACCTGGATACATAGACTTATTAGTGAAGAGTCAACATATTTGGAAGTCACGAGAACTAAATAAAAATAGGTCTTGGTAGTAGAGATTTATGAGTTTGCCATGCATGGAAAATGCCAAGTAGGCAAACATGTCAAATAGGCAAAAATCCGATGCTCTAACATTGATGCCACCAAAGACAAGCCAAGGAATTGAGGGGTTGTGTAGTTGCAACAAACTGTTATGCACATAAAGAGCATCTCCTCTCTAAATTGCCCCATTGTTTTAAACAAATTGTTTCTAGACAAACTCTCTCTGGGAGCCCATTTCAGGATGCGCTTAAATAGTCATCTTGAATGTGCATCAAGAATTGAGAGTTTGTTCGGAAACAATTTGTCAGAAACAATGGGGCAATTCAGAGAGGAAATGCTCTTTATGTGCACGATAGTTTGCTGCAACTACACAACCCATCAATTCTTTGGCTTGTCTTTGATGGCGATAATATTGGAACATCAGATTGCCTATTTTGCAAGCCCATAAATCTCTGCTATCAAGACCTTATTTATCCAATTCTCGTGACTTCCAAATATGCTGACTTTTCTCTAATAGGTTTATGTATCCAGGTTTTGGTCTCCATTATTAGCATAGCTTCGTTATTCATTTTCTCTAAGAGTGATGGTTTTAGTGGAATATGGGTTACTCTAACTATATATATAAGTCTTCGAATTATAGTTGATATTTCAAGGTATGATTGCTTGTTTTTTGAAATTTTCTGAACCCTTCTATTTTCATCTCATGATAAGAATTTCCACCTCAATTGACCATTCTGCCTTATATTTGTTATAGAAACTTTGGTGAAGCATTAAGTTAAGCACTTTATACTATTTGAAATCAAATTATCAATTGAAAATAGAATGTTAATTTCTGGAGTATTCATGAGTATTTTGGAGTTGTGAATCCTCCCGCTTGGATAATGTTCATGTGCACGTAAAAGTACCCTTTTGCTTTATTTGATGTGGTTTTGCATAATGGGAAGTAGGACTAGACCTTAGCGCTTTCCTAGGGAAGGACATTTTCCATGGGGTTTATGATTATACTGCGAGCAAAACGGTAGCTGCAACTAGCAAGTGGTAGCTGTGGCACTACATGGGTGAAAAGCACTTGCTAGTGATATAGACATCTGTGTCCATTATCTACAGTCCACTATGCTTGAAGAGGAGCAAATTTTCAAGAGAAAAATTGGATGAGATATTTGACGTTGGCTTTGGAACCATTAAATAAGGGTGACATTCACACTACAATTCACATATGTACATTTTTTGATCCAAGTGTGTGTATATGTGTGTATGGCCACATGCAAAAGAAGGCGGGGTGACATTCACACGACAATTCACGTGTACATTTTTGGATCCAAGTGTGTGTATGTGTATGGCCAAATGCAAAAGAAGGTGTGCACCATATGTGAGTATATGTCCTTGCATGTGATGTCTTTTGAATGAGTCTGGCTAAATGAATGGTAAAACATGTTTCTCCCAAATTATAATGCTAGTTTTATCTCAAAAAAATCTTGGAGTACTACACCGTTGTGTCTCATGTCTCATGTGGTGTATTTGGAAATGATGTAACAAAAGAAGATTAAATGGGTATGATGCTTATTTCTACTATGTTGAATATTTGTGCTTGTTTTTTGTATTCATGCTCGAATACTACCTATTATTTAGTTTAAGTAATTCTAGATGTTTCCTTTTTTCTCTTTGCTCTCAAGAATCTCCAATTAACAAGATTGGATGGTTCAAAAAGTTATTATCATTCCGCAAAATAATTACTTTTAATACCTTAGATGTAGCTGCAGTTGCTTTGCACCTACTAGGATTGCCTATTTGTAGAGAAGGCATATCTTGGTCAATGATCACTATTGACATTGCAGGACATTGCACATTGTAAGATTAAGAAGAACTTCTATAATGATTTATACATAGCTGATGACAAATGTTATAAGATAAAGGATGATGGTATAATGAGAGGCTATAGCACAGTTTTTGCAGTGAAAGAAAACATTTTAAAGGAATACTTCATTTAGTTAACTACAATCAAACATCAGGAAAATCATGGTTAAAAAGTTCTTATTTGAGTGTCCTATTATTTATGATTGAAATGGTTTCTTTTATAGTATGACATTTATCAAAGATATCAATAATTTCAAATGACAACTTGCTAATGCAATGGATTGTACTTTTCTTTTGCATTTTGCTAATTGCCAGGTGATTTAAAGTAGCCAATGACAAATCCTTTGAATATGTAATATAGCACTGAAAATAACTCCAATTCACAAGTTCAATCTAGGATTGGTACCTCTGAAAATATACATCATCAAATAGCTAGATTCCTAGCTGCATTATGTCCTTTACTTGAGATCTTTCTAATAAGCTTAAGTGGATAATAACCATTTTAAAGCAAGTTTGGAACTAGATGTCAAACCAGAAAGTATAGAAGGGAGAAAACCAAAAAGAATTATAGTATGTGTAACTACATATTTTTCAGAAAGTGAACCACACTTCGAGAAATCTCATTATAGTTGTTCAATAAGCTAATCGTCTCATGTCCATTGATTTACTTAAAGATTCAGTGAAGGTGTCACACATTGAGGAAATGCTCCTTGTTTTTAAAAAGTATTCAAGGAAGTAGTTTTACCCATTTAGTAACAACCAAACCATCATCAATAAGTGATGATGTCATCCAAACTTGTAAGCATATCAGAAATGCATCTAAAGGTTCTGAACCTAGTCGTGCAGCTAGCAAGACAGCAAGGGTAGAATAGGATGTTAGAGATATCACTCTTGCCAACATAAGAAGTCTCATGAACAAATGCAATTATTCATTTAGAATTAATAATATTCTTAAATTTTAGAAAAGAGTTTTTTGCAATACAAAGAGGAAAGAGTTTTTTGTAACATAGAGGAACACATGGCCATAAAACTATGAGCAAAAAAAATGAATATTAATAATTTATTTGATCATTATTTAATACATAAAAAGCCGCCACAAGAACAAATTTGATTATCTTTCATGTTTTACAAATTATTCTTTTTGAAATTTGAGAATATGAATGCTTATATTTATTCACAAGACTTCTTATGTTAGCAATGGTGATGGCTTTCACATCCAATTCTACCCTTGTTGCCTTATTGGTTATACGATTAGGTTCAACACCTTTGGCTGCATTTCGGATATGTTTACAGGTTTGACAACATCATCATCTATTGTTGGTGGTTTGGTTGTTGCTAGACAAGTAAAATTGCTTCATTGAATACTTTCTTGAAACAAGGAGCACTTCCTTAGTAGGTGACACCTTTACTAGATTTTTAAGTGTAGCAAAGCAATGTAAATGAGATAATTAGCTTCCTGAACAACAAAAATGAGATTTCTCATAAGTGTTGTTCACTTTTTTGAAAAATGTTGTTTCACATGTGAAAATTCTTTTTTGTTTTCCCTCTTCAGTACTTTTTAGTTTGATATCTAGTTCCGAACTTACTTTGCTATGGTCATTATCCACTTGAACATATTCAAAAGATCTCAAATAGATGACAAAGTGCAGCGTGATATCTAAGACTAAAGGAGACAGGGAATATTTTGGAGGTACCAATCCTAGGTTGAACATCTGCGTTGAAGTTATTTTTAGTGCTAGTATAGCTTATTTAAAAAAATTGTTGTCGGCTTCTTTTAACCATCAAACCATTAGCAAAACACAATAGAAAAAGTATGATCCATTGCATTAGCAAGTAGTTGCCATTTGAGATTCTTGATATCTTTTAGGAAAAGGTCTTAACATTGAGGAAATTACTTCAATCATAAATATTAAAACACTTGAATGGGAACTTCTTGGCCATGATTTTCATAATGTTTGATTTTAGTAATTTAAGGAAGTATGTTCCGTTGAAAGTTTTCTTATTCGCTGCAAAGACTGTGCTATAGCATCCTTGTATGTGCCAGTGAATCATCCTTTATCTTATAATATTTGCCGTCAGCTCTGTTGATCATTATAGTTGTTATAATGTGCAATGCCCTGCAATGTCAATAGTGATCATTGACTAAGATATCACTTCTCTACATATAAGCAATCCTAGCAAGTGTAGGTGCATTTGGGGAGTAAGAATATGACAAAGCAACTACAGTTGTGTCTAGTGTGTTAGAGGTAGTTATTATGACGAATAATAATAACTTTTTGAATCATCTTGATCTTGTGAATTAGAGATTCTTGAAAAAAAGAGAGAGAAGGAAACATCTAAAATTGCTTAGACTGAATGATAAGCAGTATTCGAGCATGAAAATAATAATAAAAAAAAAAACATGCGCAAACATTCAACATAGTAGAAAGAAGCCTCATACCTAATTAATCTTCTTTTGTTACATTATCTCCAAGTATACCACATGAGATAAAGTAGTGCAGTACTCCAAAATTCTTTCTAAGATAAGACTAACACCATATTTAAGGAGAAGTATGTTTCATCAAGATATTCATGACTTAGTGAAGGGTATCACCACATGCAAGGACACATACTCACATGTGGTATACGCTGGCTTTTTAATATGGCCATGCACAAACTTCAATCCGAAAATGTACAAGTGTGAACTAGTATGCCTACCACCCTTATTAATATGGTTCTAGATATTAGCCAATGTCAAATATCTCATCCTATTTTTCTCTTGAAAGTTTGCTCCCCTTCAAGCATAATGGAGAATGGATACATGTCCAAATCACTAGCAAGGCGATGTGTTTTTCCACACATGAAGTGTCGTAGCTAACACTAACTGGTTGCTAGCTAGCATTCTAATTTCAAAAATATTAAATCATGTAGACAGGATTTGTTCTAAGCTCAAGTGTCACGCCCCGAACCTCGAGCACATGCCCATCCCTCGGTGGTCGATAAAATTTGCGACGTCCCAAGACTAGTCATTGATCCATTCATTTTAATGTGCACGCGAAAACGAATTACTGATCCCTTGACAATAACAAACTCTTGACCCTTCCGCCTCACGCTCCGGGTTCTTTATCCTAGGGACTTGAAAATGTTATCTCACAACGGGGTAAGACGACGTCTCAGCAAGTTCACCCCCTAAGACCCAACTAGGAAGAAAAGATGCCCCAAGGGCTGCCTAAGCATAAGCACAAGTTAGAGGACTTACCTTTGCCTCAGTCTCAATCACTCAATTAATCACTTCAACAATTCGATTCATTAAATCATATCGAGTCATCGATCAATCAACTCAGTTGATTCCATGTCATCAAGACCATCTCTCGGTCAACTCGTTCAATCACAAGGGTTCCAATTTTAATCACAGCCCAATGGGCACAACCTATTCCAAGTTTGGTGGTAAATCACGGCCCCATAGGCACACCCATACTTCAGCGGTTAATCACGGCTCAATGGGCCTAGCCTACTAGAAGTTTGGCGGTTTTACTTGACCCATCCCATACTTCATCTCACACAACATACGTCACCTCATCTTTCAATAGTCATCTTACTACAACTATAAACCATCAATACAATTATTCACCCATGGCCAAATACATTATGCTTCACACTTAAATTCCTCAATTAGAATAGTGTCTTGGCTGATCTTTTTCGTGTTAAAAATACCGATAAAAAAAAAAAAATCGTGTGGGTACGGTTGGCTTGAGCCAAAAATATAATCTTTATTTTATAAAATTCCACTAATTGTATGGTCGATAGAAACATTTTTGGCGCTGTCAACCAAAGCCCGGTGATTTTCTAAATAATTACTGAAATTAATAAATTTTGAAATAAATACCAAGAATTGCAAATCACGCTCAATTTGCACAAAGTAGCAGATCAATTAAATAAACAGATCACACCACTACAATCGGCATAAAATTTTGGTCATTAGCTATCACGGTCTAATTTTCGGAAAATAATAATTAATTAAATAATTACGAAAATTAATTATTAAATACCCAAAAACTCAACTTAGGTAGGAAAAGCCTAATTAAATATCGAAACAGGCTAGAAAAATTTCCAAACTAAATAAATACTAGAGCTTATCTAGTTGCTAATTGCACTAAACTAACAACCTAACTAATTCACTAATTTATTCTAACTATCTACCTAATCCACACTTAACTTAAACTAATCAACCCTTAAGCATCATTAACTTAAAAAGTAGGGATTAGTGAGTTAAACTTACCGGATTAACGCGAAATTTGGTTCACGGCGATGGCGACGTGACGGTAGCCAATAAATTCCGAAGCGGCGGCACCAACGGGAGCTCGGGCCGGGCCGAAATCGGCCACAAAGCCCACAGCGGGGCTGCCCGTTCTGGATTGAGCGGGGGCTGATCGTGCGGTTGAATGGCAGGGCGGTTCCACGGGTGGTGGTGCGGGCTCGGCTTGACGGGGCTAGCCATGGGCTCGTTGTAGTTGATTGATGGACTCTGGGCTAGGCGAGGCCGCTGAAGTTGGGCGGCGGCGTCTCTGCTGGAGGGAATGAGACGGAGTGGTCAGCTTTGTGAGGCTCTATTGGAGTTGACCGAACCAACGAAGACACGAGGGATTGTGGGGAAAAAGCGGCAGCGAGAGAGAGAAGGATTCGGTGGAGAGGCGTGCGGCTGCTGGGGAAAAGGAAACCGAAGCAGGGGACTTTGGTGCAGGGGGCGTCTGCGAAGAAGAAGAGGGGAGGGGGAAAACATGTGAGAAAATAAAAATAAAAAAGAAAGGGATAAGGGAGGGGCAGGGGGTGTCGGCCAAAAAGGGGGAGGGGAAATGCGAGAAAGAGAGAGAGAGAGAGAGAGAGAGAGATAAGGATGAAAGTCAAAGAAATAAAGCAGAAGAAGACCATGGCAGGGCTTGGTCGGCCGAGGGGAAGACGCGCAAGGTAGAGAGAGAAATAAAGAGAGTGGCGTGCGAATTGGAGGGGGGTCCGGTGAGGGGGAAATGAAGAGAAAATCAAACACAATTCTTTGACCACATGGGTGTTTATTCAACTTTATCCTCAACTAACAAAATCAATTGGTCACCCAAGACCAATTTCAACACCAACTTGCACAATTTGAAGACTAAAATAAGACAACCCTCTAGCGTACGAATTTCCCTCAATTTCGAATTCTTTTTTTTTTTCCTTGAATCTAATTTCTTAACAAACTTCCGATCGAGATCCAATTTTATTAAAAAAAAAAAAAGAGCCTACACCATTTCCTTTCACCAAGTAGCACACAGGAGGCCAAAATTCCTTCAAATTGGCCAATCCGAATTTCCTTTCGTTTTTGGAATCATTCACATCAATTTTCCATAAAAATCCTGAACTTGCCGAAAATTCCTCAAAAGGTGAGTTGACGTTTCTAAAATAAGTCATGACATAATGGAACTTGCAATTTCTGAAATCGGGTTCAAACTCGCGGTTAATTTCAATCGGACACGATTTTAGCGTGACCTAACCCGCCGGGTAGCTTTTAGGAATTATTTTGGTGCAATTGACTCGTGGTCAATTTTCTTCAAGCCACACTTACCTCTTCGCCACATTGGCGACTCACGGTTGTTGTAAAAACCTCTAGGTTTCAAATACGGACACATTGCGCCAAAATGATAGAAAAATGAGTCTAGCGTCGATCAACGAGAATTTTACAAATTAGTGGAATTACCCACGTTTAGCCACACGTCTCAGTTGAACTAACATATCTCTGATTTCTAATCGATTTTCAATTGTACCGTAATGACCATTGCAGACTAGCACGGTCGAGGAGTCGATTCCTGATTGAATTCTCAAGTCTATTGCTTTTATATTCCTTAACAACTTCACCTGATAGGCTAGTTATCTCGTGAGTGGCCATTTCAGAGAAAAGCACTATCTATAATCACGTCGATAAAAGGCTCAACTTATCCAATCGAAATCAGAATTGAATTTTTAGGATGTCACATTGAGCCTCATTGTGATTATTGGTGTTGGCCTGAGATTTGAATTCTCAAATGATGTCAATGTTTAACATCTCATTTTGTGGACATTCTAGTATGTTCTCTCAAGTAGTTAATATCTTGCAATATAAGTTTTTTTTACCTAGATTGAGTAAACCACCTTTATGTGCATAATAGTTTGTTACAGCTACATAGCCTATCGGTTCCTTATGACGTCAACTTTGGAGCATCGAATTTTGCCTACTTCACATTTTCTATGGCAAGCCCTTAAAACCCTACTATCAAGATCTACTTTTATCTAGTTATTGTGACTTTCTAATATATTGACTTCTCTAATAAGTTTGTGTATGTAATTTTTAGTCTCTTTTATTAGGATTGCTTCGTTATTCCTTCTCTTTAAGAGTGACAATTTTATAGGAATATGGGTCATTTTGACTATGGGTCTTTGAACTATAGCTTGTTGGAGGTATGACATCTTATTTTTTGAATTTCCAGATAAAATCTTTAATTTTTCATCTTATGACAAGAATTTCCACCTCAATTGACCATTTTGTCTTATATTTGTTGTGAAGAAATTTGGTGAAGCACTAAGTTAAGCATCAAACTATTTGAAATCAATTTATCGACTGGAAGTGGAATGTTAGTTTCTTGTATTCATTAGGAGTATTTTGGAGTTGTGAATCCTGCACTTGAATAATGTTCATGAGCTTGTGAAAATACAATTTTACTTTGTTAGATGTGGTTTTGTAGAATGGAAACTAAGACTAAATCTTAGTGCTTCTTCCACAGCGTTTATGATTATGCTACAAGCAAAAAATAGATCTTGTTCAAGCAATCGAACCAATTACTTAAGGAAAAAGATGTTTACACTTGATTTTAGTCTGTGCTTTGACCAAAAAGTCAACTTCAAGTTAAAATTTGCTTTTTTGCATAAAAATTCCTAAAATAGTCTTAATTTCACTTTGGCAATGAAATTTTTAAAAAAAAAAAAAAATCCAATTTGGTCCATTAATTGACATTTTAGTGAATAACCACTAAAATGTTGACTTTTGATCAACACTTTGACAAAATAAAAATAAAATTGAAAATTTTCAAAACCTTCAAATCATCTTCTTTTTATTTTAATTCAAAAAAATCGATCAAAAATAAAATTAGTTAATTTCTAATTATTTTTTAGGATAACTCCTTTCATTCTTCATAGTTGAGCAATTACATGACCACGAGGTCATCTTCCAATTTAGGGGCTCTTGTTGAATTCTTCATGGTTGAATAATTACATTTTCAATAAGATCACTTTCTTATTAGCAATCCAAATCTGGTATCAACTTTGCTAAACTCACATGCAAACATTTCAATTTGATAAATTTGATCTATTTGAAGGTTTCAAAATTGAGCTAATGTGATCCGATTGATCTAATTGGACTTGGCCCATTCTAGACTAGAGTTCAAATAATTGAGCTTCAATTTGGCCAATTGGATTAGGATTACAATTACAAACATGGGTCTAGCAATGAAGTTAGGCACTTTGTGTGCATTTGATTGACCTAGATAATCTCATTGCAATAAATTTGATCCAATTTATATAGAAATTATAAATTTCATTTAAATTGGACAAAAAATAGAAAATTAGAACAAAATTAGGTCTAGAAGAATATTGCTAAGCACTTAAGGGGATATTGGCTAGGAATTGTACACCTCATCAATCCATGTGTCTAAATTTTAGCCAACCACATAATTGCTTAGCCATGAAGAATATTCCTAAGCACTTAAGAAATATTGGCTAAGATTCAAACTTATGGAGGTAAAGACTCTCTCGCGCACGCGTTGGAGCAAGAGGCCAAAGCTTTGCTTGCCACTTACCGGCCAGTTGTCACCTTACTCTGGCGAGCCACCACCTCACTGATGACCACCGAACACCCCTTAGTCCAATCACAACCTTCGCCGGACCAAGCCATCGTCTAAGCATCCCATCCGGCGGCCTTCACCTCTTGGCCCTATCCATGTGATTCAAGCTAGTGATTCGATCGGCAATTTTAGCCATCTAAACCGGTGGTCAGAAGACCTCATTCAATGAGCCAAATCATACAACGCGAATCCTTGACCTATGCTTGAGCATATCACAACCGCGGCTGTGCTAGACTATTGCCAGAAGTTTCCAATCAACGGACATCTTCTCTTTGAGCTCAAGGATGTGTCTGACGCTAGTAGTTGAGCCAATTAATTTAGTCTTCCAACCTGGCAATCCGACAACTTGGTCCAACGATCTAAATCTTACAATGCTCATCTATCCACGAAGCTACCTTGGCCGAAGCTTGGTTAGAGTCAATATGATCTCATCCGATTTGCTATGTTCTTTTGATCCTTCCTTAATTGATCATTTCAAGCTTGTTAGGCCATTTTCTCACACTCGTCTTTGTGATTTGGATTTAGAACTTGGAAGAGCTATTCTTGGTTCCATGATCATTGATGGCCGAACTAGCTCTATTGAGCTTGAAGGTGTCCAAAATCAAGGTAGGTTGTCTTAATCTCCTTTACATTAGTCCGATGAAGCGAGATCTTCTATGTTGATTCTAGGATTGACAATAGGAGTTCGGGGGTAGGACTTGCATTAAAAATGTTTAGAAATAGCGATTAGATGAGCTGAATCAATTGCCGAATGTTTTAAATCGTAAGATTCTTAACTTAGTGCTTCATCAAACTTCTCAACAACAAATATAAGGCAGAATGGTCAATTGAGGTAGAAATTCTTGTAATGAGATAGAATTGAAAGAATTCATCCAGAAAATTCAAAAAAGCAGACAATCATACCTCCAAATACCAACTATAGTCCGAAGACCGACATGTGTAGTCAAAGCGATCCATATTCCGATAAGCCAGCCACTCTTAGAGAGAATGAATAATGAAACAATGCTAATAATGGAGACCAAAATCTGCACATAGAAACTTATAGTGAAGAATCAACATGTTTGGAAGTTGCGAGAACTGGATAAAAGTAGGTTTTCGTATAAAAAATTTAGGGGGTTTGTCAGGCAAAATGCAAAGTAAGCAAAATTCGATGCTCCAAAATTGACGCCATTGAAGAAAAAAGCCAAGGAATTGATGGGTTGTATAGCTGCAACAAACTGTTATGTACATAAAGATGATTTACTTAATTTAGGCAAGAAAATTTTTCTATAATACATTGAGTTACTTGAGAAAACATATTGGAATGTTCATAAAAATGAGATGCAACACATTGACATCTTTTGAGAATGCTCTAAGTTTGAATCTCAAGCCAACACCAACAATCATAGCAAGCCTCAAGTTAAAAACAAATCCCATATGCATGATTTAATAATTGTGAAAGGAGAATGCCTAACTAGCAACTAGCAATTTTAGCTATTGCACTACATGGGTGAAAAGCATGTCACCCTGCTATTTGTGTCCACTATCCACTGTACTTGAAGAGGACAAACTTTTAAGAGGAAAGTAGGATGAGATATTTCACATTGGGCGAAATTTAGAACCATATTAATAGGAGTGGCTGCCACACTATAGTTCGCGTTTGTACATTTTCAGGTGCTAAGTGTGTGCATATATGTATGGCTACATTAAAAAGCAGGCGTGCACCATATGCAAGTATGTGTCCTTGCATGCGGTAATGCCTTTTCCATGAGTCCAGTCAAATGAATATATGGGGGAAACATGTTTCTCTTGAAATATGATGTTAGTTTTATCTCAAAAAGAATCTTGGAGTATTGCACCACATTGTCTCATGTGGCGGACTTGGAGACAATGCAAGAAAAGAAAATTACATGGGTATGGTGGTTCTTTCTACTTTGTTGAATATTTGTGCACATTTTTTGTTTTCATGCTCGAATACTGCTTATTATTTCGTCTTTAGCAATTTCAGATGTTTCCCTTTTTCTCTTTGTTCTCGAGAATCTCCAATTCACAAGATATATTTGTGCATGTTCATAGGACTTCTTATGTTGGTAAGAGTGATAGCTTTTACATCCTATTCTACCCTTGTTGCCTTGCTTGCTGCATGTTTGGATTTAACAACTTTTGGTTGTATTTTAAATATACTTGTAGGTCCAAACAACATCATCACTTATTACTGGTGGTCTGGCTATTGTTAGACAAGTAAAACTGCTTCATTGAGTACTTTTTAGAAATAAAAAACACTTCCTCAATGTGTGAAGTAGAGCAATGTCCATGAGGCAATTAGCTTCTTGAACAATAAGAATGAGATTTCTTGGAAGTGTAGTTCACTTCATTGAAAATATGTAGTTTCACAATTAAAATTCTTTTTTGTTTTCCCCTTTCTATATTTTTTAGTTTGATATCCAATCCTGAACTAGCTTTTTAATGGTCATTATCTAGTTGAGCATATTAGAAAGATCTCAAATAAATGACAAAGTGCAGCTTGGTATCTTAGACCAAAAGGAATGAGTAATTGAGTTACCAATCTTGGTTTAAACTTGTATTTGAGTTATTTTTCAGTGCTAGTATAGCATACTTAAAAGATTTGTCACTGGCTTCTTTGAACCATTTAGTTATTACCAAAATGCAAAAGGGAAGAATGATCCATTACATTAAGAAGTAGTTGTCATTTGAGATTCTTGATATCTTTGATAGGATCGTCTTCACATAGAGGAAACAACTTCAATTATAAATATTAGAACACTTGAATGGGAACTACTTGGCCATGATTTTCATGATGTT
This sequence comes from Eucalyptus grandis, assembly GCF_016545825.1. NCBI lineage: Eukaryota > Viridiplantae > Streptophyta > Magnoliopsida > Myrtales > Myrtaceae > Eucalyptus > Eucalyptus grandis. The sequence goes on along the minus strand of NC_052618.1, from coordinate 29,036,491 downwards.
TGACTTTAACAACTAAAGGAAGTATGTTTCTTTGAATGTTTTCTTGGTCGTCGCAAATGATTGTACTATAGCCTCCTCATATGTGCTCCTGATTATACCATCGCCCTTTATTTTTTTAACATCTATTGTCAGCTTTGTATTGATCATTATAGAAGTTTTTAATGTTACAATGTGTAATGTCCTACAACGTCAATAGGGATCATCGACTAAGATATCCCTTCTCTACAAATAGGCATTATTGGTAGGTGCATTTGAGGTGAAAGATTATAACAAATCAATTGTAGCTGCGTCTATGGTATGATAAATACTTATTTTGATGAAATAATAACTTTTTGAACCATCCGATATACTTGGATCCAAAGATGTGCAAGTGTGAGAGTATGGTCGCCACTTGTATTAATATGGTTCCAGATATCAGTCAATTTTAAAGACCTCATCCTATTTTTCTCTTGAAAATTTGCTCTTTTTCAAGCATAGTGGGCAATAGACAGTGGGCACAAATGTCTAGATCACTAGCAGGGTGGAGTGGTTTTCACTCATGCAGTGCCATAGCTAACACTTGTTGGTTGTTAGCTAGGCATTCTAATTTCACAACTATTAAATGATGTAGATAGGATTGTTCTCGGCTGGAGGCTCATCGTGATTGTTGGTGTTGGCTTGAGATTCAAATATGGAGTATTCCTTAAAGATGTCAATGTTCAACATCTCCTTTTTTATGGGCATTTTAATATATTCTCTCAAGTAACTCGATCTCTTATAGAAAATGTTTCCTCCCTAAATTGAGTAAATATTCTTTATATGGATAATAGATTGTCGTAGCTATACAACCCATCAATTCCTTGGCCTTTGTCTTTGATAGTGTCAATTTTAGAGTATTGAATTTTGCCTACTTTGCATTTCCATGGCAAGCCCTAAATCGCTACTACCAAGACCTATTTTTATCCACTTCTCCTGACTGTTGACTCTTCTCTAACAAGTTTATGTATGAAGATATTGGTCTCCATTGTTAAGTATTGCTTGATAGTTTTATTGGAAGATGGGTCACTCTGACTATATATATGCGCCTTCAGGCTATAGCTGGTATTTAGAGGTGTCATTGTTTGCTTTATGAAATTTTCTAAATGAATTCTTCCATTTCTATCTCATGACAAGAATTTCCACTTCAATTGACCATTCTACCTTATATTTATGGTGGAAAAGTTTGATGAAGCATTAAATTAAGCACTTTATTAGTTGAAATCAATTTATCAATTGGAAGCAATATGTTGATTTTTAGTATTCAGTAGGAATATTTTGGAGTCATGGATCCCCACTTGGATAGTGTCATGTCCCGAATCTCGAGCGCTCGCACATCCCTTGGTGGTCGATAAAATTTGCGACGTCCCAGGACGCATTGCCAACCCATTCATTTTATTACACATGCAGAAGCGTATAAATAATCCCTAGACAACACAGATATGGGATAGAAAAGTAGGATACAAATTTTTGCAAAACACTTTTATAAACAAACTAGGTTTATATATAATACTAGTCTATAACCAAAAAGCCTACTCCAAAAAGAAGAGTCACTGAGCCATCTAAGTACATGACTCCTCAACTGAAACCTCCGAGGCCTATAGGGGTTCTGGACCTTCTACGACACCATCAAGGGGGTCAGCTACTCCCTCACCTGTGACATCCTGAATTCCAAGCTCAGTTTTCAATTGAATAAGTTGGGATTTTCATCGACGCGCCTATAATTTTTTTCTCTGAGTTGGCCACTCATGAGATAATTAGCATATCAGGTGAAGCCGTTAAGGAATATAAATGCAATAGACTTGAGAATTTGACTGGGAATCGACTGCTCGACCGTGCTAGTCTGCAAGGATCACTACAGAACAGTTAAAAACCGATCAGAGGTCGGAGATAGGTTGATTCGACTGAAATATGTGATCAAAATGTGGATGATTCCACTAGATTTTAAAATTTTCGTCGATCGACACTAGACCGATTTTTCTGTCGTTTTAGTACCCTGTGCCCGTATTTGAAACCTTGAGATTTTCACATCAATTGAAAGTCACCAATGAGTCGAAGATGTCTAATGTCGCTCGAAAATAATCGACTACAGGTCAAATGCACTAAAAATTCTTAAAAGCTACCCAGTAGGTTATGTCACGTCAAAATCGCGTCATATTGAAATTAACTGCAAATTCGAATCCGATTTCAGAAATTAAAAGTTATGTCATATCACGATTTATTTTAAGAACGTAGACTCATCCTCTGAAGATTTTTCGGTGAGCTCGGGATTTTTTCGAAAAATCAATTCGGACAATTCGGAAACGAAATGAAATTTGGAGGGACCAATTTAAGGGGATTTTTGGCCTCCTTAGTGAGCTACTTGGTGAAAGGAACTTGCAGAAATTGTGTGGGTTTCTTGGCATGGGGGCTTGGCATGAAATGGAAGTTTAAGTGAGGAAATTCGGAGCTTGGCATGGGGGCTGCAACATTTGGCACCAAAATGGATTAATTGTGGGAAATTATAGGTAAGAAAGTAATTGGAGACAAGAGTGATAAGATTGGAGGCTTTGGGGACCAAACATTAATTGTTTAGGATATTTTTTTTGACTTTTGGTCCCTTCTTCTTCTTCAGCTTCCCTTGTATGCCTCACGGTCGACTCCCTCCTCTCCGCGGCTTCTCTTTTGTTTTTTTTCCTTCCGTCTGCCCTTTCTTCATTTTCCCACAGCGTCAAACCCCACCGAAGCAGCGCCCACGTATCCTGCCAACCTCACGGATCCAGCTGCATCTCCACCAATTCCCTAGCCGCTGCCAGCACGTTCACGTTTCATTTCCCCGCAACTTCCAGCGTCAACCCTCCACTAGTCAGCTTCCATCTTCGTCTCTCTCCTTCGCCCGCGCATCGCCCACCGTCCCATGCACGAAGCTAGCTGCTGAGTCAACCTAGCGAAATCTCCTCCCAGGCGTTGACTGCCCACCTTCAGCGCCAGCTGCCCTCGAGCCGCCCACGCCAATGTTCCATTTTTTTTCTTTGAAGCAACCGCACGTCCAGCTCTCCACCATTTCCTTCCCTGCCCAAGCAGCGAAGCCCCGCCTGAAGTTGCTCCATTTGAAGCTCGCAGTTCGGCCAGAATCAAGCCCAGCAGTCCACAATTTTCCAGCCTGTCAGTTGAGTTCAGCCCAGCCTGCAACTTAGCCCAACTTTGGTCCAGCTCAACTCAAGAACAAATCTCAGCTTGGGCTAAGATTTGTTAGGCTTTTTCTGGCCCTCCCGAGTTCCCGTTGGCGTCGCCATAAGCCCAAGCTTCGACCGCCGTTGCGCCGCCGTCATGGTGAACCGGTTTTCGCTAAACCGGTGAGTTTATGCACTAAACTTTACTTAGTAGGCTAATGACATTTAAGGGGTGTTTATATTATATTAAGACTAGATTATGATAGTTATTAGCTTTTTAATTAATTTAAGTTAGTTAGATTAGTGAATTAGGTGGTTAGAACTTGTAATTAGTTAGTTTATTATATGTCATTATAGTTAGAATAGTTAGGATAATTTAATTAGGTCGATAGGTGGTTAGATTAACAATTTCTAGCCTAAGTATGCATTTATTAAATTAATATGCATTATTTAATTAATTTTGATAATTATTTAATTATTAATTATTTTCCGGAAATTAGACTGGATAGCCGATTATCGGAATTTCATGCTGATTGCAATAGTGTGTTCGGTTTATGCAATTGAGTGTTAATTTGTGCAAATTGAGTGCTGATTGGATTTTTGGTTATTTCAAAATTTATGAATTTCCAATATTTGTTCAAAAAATCCCAAGTCATGGGTTTTAACATCGAAAATAGTTTTATATATTATATAAAATAGTGAGATTTTAAAAGGAATGATATCAATTTTTCAAGTTCGATCTGACCGTGTACCCACACATGATTAATTTCACAAAGTGTTTTTAATACGAAGAAAACAAGCGAAGGTCATTATCTTAATTGAGGCATGTGAGTACAAAGCACAATGTCCTTGGTCGCAATTGAATGATCGTGTGTTAGTTAAGAGAATCCGTCCCCGGTGTGTGTCAGTGGACGTTACCCATCCCCAGTGTGTGTCAGTGAGTGTCGGTCTCAGTAGATTCTGGACCGAAGCTCCTTAGGGTATGTTGTAAGGAATGCCATCCCCAATGTGTGTCGGAGGATGTAGTCGTGCTCAAAGGGGTGAGACGAAACCTAGCTATGCCAGAGGACCGATGTGTGTTGGGTAAAACTGCCTATGTGGATAGTAATAATCAATGGGGACGCATGATTGAGTGAGATAGATGTGTCGGGTTATAGGACAAAATTGTGTGACACGGTATGAGACGTGTCATAACAATTTGACCCTATAATTAGGACCCCTATACTTGGTTGAAATTGAGTGTGTCATTCCAGTTGTTAGAGCTTCATTACTACTCATGCTTTTGTGACTATCTATGATATAAACTGTGCTGACCTGCAGAGAGGATCTGAGAAAAGGTAAGTCTCTGTGGTTGTATAATTGTGTGATTAGGATACCTCTAGGCGTATTGTCCTCCTAATCGGGGTTTAGAGTGTGAACTCACTGAAATTTATATCTCACCCCGTCGTGGGCTCATTTCTTTTCAAGACCGTAGAGTGAAGGATCTGGAGCCGAGCTGAGGTGATATGAGGTGTAGGTCAGATAGGACTTCTTTTTGAGAATCAGTCTTTTGAAATCTTTTGGGTATAGACTCTTGCATATGACTCAGTTGGTTTATAAAAGCATGTTTTGTTTGTGAATCTGTTGTCCTGTTTTTCTATCCTGAGATGGTTACTGTTAGCGAATTTGTTATTCGCTTTCGCATGCGCAATAAAATGAAAGGGTCGGTGACTCGTCCTGAGAAGTCGCATTTTTATTATCGACCACTGAAGGATGGGCATACGCTCAAGAATCGGGGCGTGACATCACCCGCCGTAGCGTTGATCGCAACAGCGGGGATGTCGAAACCCTATAAGGGACCTTCCCGAACCCCATTAGGCCCATGATGGAACCATGCCTTGAACCGATGAGGTACCAACTAAGGTCGGCCCTCATTGACCAAGATGGTGGTCATTATGAGCTCATGGAGCCAGAGACTTCTAGGGACAGGGACGTCAGTACTCTGCTTTGTATACCCCCTCGGCTATTCAAAATGTACTGGAGGGACCAGCATCTATGGACCTGAAAAAGTTAAACCCACGACGGGGTGAGACGATGTCTCAGTGAGTTCACGCCCTAAACCCCGATTAGGAAGAAAATATGCTTAGAGGTAGTCTAACCATACATCACACAAGACTCACCTTGCCTTAGATTCTTCCTACACGTCATTACAGTTCATATCACATATCATTACATTAAAAGCACTCATCAATCAGGACGTCTCAACTTATATCACAAACAATTACAGGGGTCCGGATTATAAGGCAAAATCATTATGACACGTCCCATTCCGTGCCACACAATTTTTTCCCATAATCAGGCGCGTCAATTTCAATCATCCATGCGTCCCAATTGACTACGACCCAACGGCCACAGTTGACTCAACAGTTAATGGTTTTCCAGTGTAACCGGGCATTGTTTCGTACCATCAAACACGCCAACGTCTACATCTAAATGGCATTCCACAAGGGAGCATTGGCCTAGCCTCAACTACGACTAACATCAGTTGACTTGGGGCATTCTCGAAAGAATATCGTTCGATTAAACAACTCATGACGGATTCTCATAGCCATCACACGATCATTCAATCCAGACCAAGGACACCGTGCTTTGCACTTAGATGTCACAATTAAAATAATGAACTTGGCCTATTTTCTTAATATTAAAAATACCTGGTAAAATCATCGTGTGTGGGTACACGATTAGTTTGAGTCATAAAAATTGGTATTATTCCTTTTAAAATCCCACTATTTAATATAGTACTTAAAAACATTTTTTATGTCAAAACCCGATACCCGGTATTTTCTAATTAAATACCAAAATTTCATAATTTTGAAATAAATACTCAAAATTAAAAATCATCACTAAATTGTACAATTTAACAATCAATTACATAAACTAAGCACACCACTGCAATCAGCACGAAATTGCTCACGGCTATCCGGTATAATTTTCGAAAAATATTAAATAATTAAATAAATACAAATTAATTAGATAAATGCATACTTAGGCCTAAAACAATAATTTAACCACATAAATAGGCCTAGGAAAATAATGCACCTATCTAATTAAATACTACAATCTAATTAACCCTTAACTAATCTAATCTAACCACCTAATTAGCCTAATTAAGTAACTAAATCACTAATCAATCTAAACTAACCACCTAATCCATACTTAAGCTAATCTAATTACCCACTAAGCAATCTTAGCCTCATAAGCAAGGTTTAGCAAGTAAACTCACTGGAATAGCGGGCCGGTGAGTTCATGGCGACGGCAACGTGATGGCGAGCGACACTCGGGTCTATGGCGACGCCAAGGGAAGTCTGAACGAGCCCGGAAAAGGCCCACGAAGTCTCAGCTTGGGCTAAGACTCAGCTTCTACTTGCTAGCTGGAACGGGCGGTCAAGGGTACTGGAACGGCGAAAAGGGGCACGGCGGGCGGCTAGGTGGCGACGGTGGGTCCAGGGGGCTTCAAACGGCTGGACGGCGACAATGGAGCTCAGACGGAGTTTTGACGGGGACAGACAGAGGTAGCTCAAGGCTTCGAGATGGCGAGGATGCGAGTAGAGGTAGGTGCGATGGTGGGAGGCTAGTGAGTGGCTTGCGGCTGCTTGAGCGGTTGACGATGACGGCGACAAAGGGCTCAGGTGGCTACTGTTAGTCTTCCTCAGGTTCTTGGCTGGATTTCTTGAGCTCAAATGACAACAATGGAGAAAGCAAAAACAAGGAAGAAGAAGAAGGTTGCAGTTTGAAGGGGGACCACCAAGCCTCCAAAGTCTTCAACAAATATCCAAATCACTCATCACTTGGCCCTCACTTGCTGCTGCCTCAACCTCAGCCACTTTCCTTCACAAGACTTCCCTTATAAGCCACCCAAGTTGCTGAAATGTTGCACACCCTCTTGGCCTACGAATTTTGAACATTTCCCCTCCAATTCCAACTCAAATCCTCTCCAATTGGACTTAATTCAAAGGCCAAAAATGCTAAGGTAAGTGCCTACATCAAATTCTATATTTTTCCTTGCCAATAGAACCAACTTGAACGCCAAAAATTCAAACGAAAACGGCCCTCTAATTTTTCTGGTCAAAAAACGCCTAATCTTTAATTCTCGCCAAAAACTCGAGTTTGCAGAAAAATCTTTGGAGGATGAGTCAATATTCCTAAAACAAATCATGATACGATAGAACTTTCAATTTCTGAAATCGAGTTCAATTTTGCAGTTAATTTCAATCGGACGTGATTTTAGCGTGACCTAACCTACTAGGTAGCTTTTAGGAATTTTTAGCGCATTTGACCCGTGGTCGATTATTTTCAAGCCACACTGTGCATCTTCGACTCATTGGGGACTCTCGGTTATCGTGAAAATCTCAAGATTTCAAATTTGGGCACAGTGCATGTAAATGACGAAAAATCAGTTTAGTGTCGTTTGACGAGAATTTTGCAATTAGATGGACTCACCCACACTTTAATCACATGCCTTTGTCGAAACGACTTATCTCCGATCTCTAATTGATTTTGACGATGCCGCATTGACCCTTGCAGATTAGCACGGTCGAGCAGTCGATTTCTGGTCGAATTTTTAAGTCTATTTCGTTTAGATTCCTTAATGGCTTCACCAGATAAATTAGTTATCTTGTGAGTGATCAACTCAAAGAAAAATACTATAGGCGCTTCGATGAGAAGCCTAACTCATTTAATCGAAAACAGAATTAAAAAATCAAAATGTCACAGATAGTGTTATTGAGAATCTGAAAGTACATTTTTTTCTTTATTTGATATGGTTTTGCAGAATGGGAACTGAGATGATTGAACCTTAGTGCTTTCTTAGGGAAGAACTTCTTCCAAAAAGAGAGATTGGGTGTTTAAGCAATTGAACAAAATGCTGGAAGAAAAAAAAAAGGACACTATAGAAAGACTAGAGTACTGGTCAAATTTCATCTTACAAAGTGACCTATCAAGCAGGAAAATTACTTGGTTTTAGAGGGAAAAGGTAAATTGCCAAGAAAACTATGAAAATGATTATCTTCAGGCTTTATTTCTTCTGCCAACTACACACAAAGACAAATTGCATCAGACATCTTCCCTAGCAATATAATTCTTCACTCGCTAATAGCCATGTGTCATGGACCGGATTTTCCTGTACTCACAAACCCTTATAAGTGGAGTTTTGTGGCTTCGGGGTTAAGAATGAATGATGTAAAGGAGAAAATACAATTTCACCTAGTTTTGTATTGTTGACACCTGATTTTTAGCCGATGCGTTATTAAAGGTATACATTTGATATTAAGGTTTCTGATCACAACGAAATTCATTTCTCTAACCAAGAAGAGTTTTTTCCACATTTTCTTGCATTGGCCATTCATTTCATCTCATTTCCTTTTCATTTTCAACAAAATTTCAAAAAGTTAAAGTATTGACTTTCGAGTTGACTTTTCAATCAACTCTTTAACCAAAAGTTTGACCGAAAATCAACCTTAAGTCAAAAGTTAGTTTTTTTTTTTTTTTTTTTTTTTTTTTTTGCATAGAAAGTCCCAAAAAGGCCTTAATTTCACCTTTGCATTGATAATTTTCAAAAAAAACAAAACAAAATCAAAATTTGACCCATCAATTGTTACTCACTAAAATGTTGACTTTTGGTCAATACTTTTGATCACAAAAATTGATTCAAAAACTGCAAATCAACTTCTTTATACCTTCATTTCATTTTAGCATAAATTTTTTTTTTGGCAAAAATGGATCAAGAACCAATTTTTCCAATTAATGGATTTTTGTTCGAAATCGGCCAAAAATAAAATTCGTTTATATCTAGTTATTCCAATTAATTTTTAGGATAACTTCATTCATGACATTTGATCATGAGGTTATTTTACATCTAATTTTCAAACCAATACTTTGGAATCTTGCATTTGGAGTAAAAATCTTCGATTTCAGCCCTAATAAGGGGTTCCGATTGATTCTTCATGGTTTTCACAATTACATCTTCAATGAACTCATTTTCTTAGTGGCAATCCAAATCTAGCATCAATCTTGGCAAAACTCACTTAGAATCATCTCAATCTAACAAATTTGACTTACTTGAGTATTACAAAATCAAGCTAATATGGTCCGATTTATCTAATTTGACAGCCCATTTTAGACTAACATCCATTTAAATAATTGATTTTCAATCTGGCCAACTGGATTTCAATTACAAACAACGGTCCAACTTGCGATGTCATTTTAATAGGGATTGACTCGGATTAAGGCAATTCATGCACAATTAAACCAAATAGGACCATCCAATTCCATTTAATTTGATTCAATAAATTAAATTCACATAGAAATTTTAAATTTCATTAAAATTAAACAAAATATGGAGAACAAAAATTGGACATAGAATGCACTCGGTTCAACCTGGTCAAGCTCGGAGTCAAACTAGTCCATGCTAAGCAGCCAAGCTCTAGCCGACGTTGACCAAGAGCCATTTTTCGACCAAAATGAGGTGGTTGGTGATCCATTTGGACTAGCCAAGCTTTGGTGGGTGACTAGCCCCCCTCTCTCTCATTTCAAAATCATGAAAGTGCCATTTGTGAAATTACTAAAATGCCATTGCCTAGTCATCAATCCAAGTGAGATCAAATTTTGGCTATCCATTAGCCTATTCATCTTGGCCATTGAATTGTACACTTCATTAATCCATGTGATTAAATTTCAGCCAATCAAATAATTGCTTAGCCATGAAAAATATTTCTTAACCCTTAAAAGATCAAAGGATTCAAACTTGGGAAGGTACATATTAAATTTTCCCTCCAAAGTTTGGAGGGGGGCTCATTTTCATAAAAGACTTCTCTCTAACCTCCATCAGGCGTTCGTTGGCCTTACTCTGACCAACCACCTCATCTCCGATGACCACTGAACACCCCCTGAGCTAGTCACAATCGCCACCAAGCCAGATAGCCGTCGGGAGTCGCCAATTAGCAGCCATTCTCCTTCCGGCGAGAGATGTGCTCCGCGCAAGAGCAATAGTCCGGCAGGTCTGACCCGCCATTTGGTTGTAGTGGCTGGAGGTCACTACAACCCCTAATCTACTGATCACTACAACCCCTAATCTACCAATCGTTGTGATGTTGATCCTTGACTAGTCCTTGAACAAAATGAAAAAATAAATAAATAAAGAGAGAAGAAAAATCAATAATGAACCGAGAAAAGCAAAAACCATTCATTTTGTTGGATCATCAACGCGACCGAACTGCTGCTCCCTCTTACCCAAAAAAAAAAAAAGACTATTGCTCTCTCTCTTCTCTCTCTCTTCGTTCAATGATCAGCACGAGCAAACTGCTGCTCTCTTTGACCCAAAAAAAAAAAAAAAAAAACAACTGCTGCTCTCCCTCTCTCTCTCTCTCTCTCTCTCTCTCTCTCTCTCGCTTCGTTCGATGATTAGGGCAACCGAATGCTGCTCTCTTTGACCCCAAAAAAGAAGCCGCTTCTCTCCGCCGACTCTCTCTCTTCATTCGATGATCAGCGCGACTGAATTGCTGCTCTCTTTGACAAAAAAAATAAAATAAAATAAAATACTGCTCTCCCTCTCCCTCTCCCTCCCTTCCTCTCTCTCTCTCTCTCTCTCCTCGTGTCTTCGTCGTCACCATCCATTTCCTCCATGGAAGCTCTTTGATCAGGAGGTGAGGCCGCACTGCTGCTAACGCGACCTTCATTGAGGTCCTATATACGTCCACCAGCACAGTCGCCGGCCAGCTCTCAGCTGATCCCCGTCTTCTTGTCTTCCTTCCTTCCAGAATGAGCGACGAGGCGCAGAAGCGGAACACCAATTGTGTCTTCTTCCTGGCCTCGCCTCTCACTAGCAAGAAGGTCAGTCGATCATCCCCACTGTGATTTCTTGCTAATCAAATTGCGCACCATGCTCGTGGTTCTCCTCCCATTGGCGTCTGCCTTTTGTCGCCGTCTTTCCTCACTTCGGATTGTGTTGCTGTGCTGGCGAGAGTCTGTACAATTAGCATGCTGTCTTTAGGGTTTCTTTTACATGAATTGAGTAGGTTGATGTTTGAGTTGGAGTGGATGACGCGGTCGTGTTCTATGTAGTGCTTTCTGACTCGCTGTTCTTCTCAGTGAGCTGATGTTGTTGTTGTTGTGAGCGTTCGCTGTAAGCTCCTTTGAAGGGGGTTTTTCGGACTCTAGTTTCGAGTGGCATGGTTGCTACTTCTTCATGTTTATTGCCTGAGAGATGGCTTTATTTTTTATAAGTTGTTCCGGTGGTAACGTAATGTTGCCTTCGATTTTCAGGGGCTTGATTGTGTGTTCCCGACATTTGTAAACCATGTTTTAGGCTTCCTTCATGATAATTGAAGAGTACATTGAGATCTGAAACATATAAAAAATTCGAGTCAAAATGAGTTGGTTTACTATTTTTCATGGATTTTACAAAATTTGGGATTTTCTCGAATTTGATCTTCAAGGACAGAGCTTGAACTTGTTCAGTTCGGTTTTGCAAACCTAAATAAGTCGGGGCCCCTTTTTGCAAAATCTTTAAACTGGAAAGTTGTTCATCATGGCCTTTTTTAGTAATTCATGAAGTTGCGGGTGCTTAATTGCGAATTTAGAGGGGTCTAAATGAAATAAAACTGGTTAAAATCTACAGGCTTCCAAAACAGATTCTGTTACTACAGCTATGTGAAAATCGAATTTTCTATACCAATCTGTTAAAAATCTCAACATAGAAATTTGTTGTCAACATCCGTTCTAACCACCTAAAAAATTTCGTACGTCTTTGTGGTTGCTTACTATTTTACGGAATTTTTCAAAATCTGGACCCCAACCGGGTTGGGTGACGGACCTCCTGACATGAGTTGGATTTTTCGGGTAAAATGGTTTAAAATCAGGTCATGATGTCCTGTTAACATTTAATCCTTGCATCCTAAGCTTTCTAAAGACACGTAAACAAATCTAATTAGAGGTCGTTTGATGGTTTAATCGAATTTAATCCCAATTGACTCAATTTCTGGAATTAAATGAATGAGTGATCCTCAATTGGCTCACTTCCATTGATTGCTTGTTTGAGAAAAAAGGCAAGGCTTTTCAGCCTAAGTGTATGCTTTATTTCATGTGTATGCATGTGTATATTAGATGAATGTTTAGAGTTATTGCAACCTACCGAGGTGAGGAGTCCTCTAATGGATAGATTTAAAGGTATTTTACTTACAAAAACAGTCTGAATGATTCGTACAAATGGTAGTCTCGAATGGACTTCCATTTGCTAAAACTGCAAATGGACTATTGATTATAAATATGGATTCTCCGAAACTCATATCTCGAGTGACAAGAGTTCATTCTAAAGTTCTTTAGACAACCTAATATGTTAATTTGGAATTACCATTAATCTCCTGTGGGGGGGAATTGATTGGGTTACCTAAACGAGGGTTGGGAGTACTCTTCGATTTCCACGAAACCAGATATCATAGGTTCGGGGACCTAAATTTACGTTAATATTTATATTAACACCATTTCAGTACTTAAAGTGGCTTGGTTGTTACCTAAAGTTATCATGCATTTGCTTTTAACATTTTTGTACAAAATCGTTCAAAATATCGCTAAGTGACTACACATGTATGGTTCATCAAGAAAAAAAGATATTCTATGCACATGAAAAGAAAGGCTCATAACTTGTTGGGTATTTATTACAAATTTGAATTAAAAACCTGAGCCATGGTCAAGATCAAATGGGTACAATGAAAGTAGACTGGCTATTGATACGTGATTTTTTTTTTTTTTTTTGTGATCCAGAAATCTCGTATAGCCGACACTCGACGAGCAAAACCCCGGGATGACGCTAGCGGAGGACCCACCACCCCGACGTCACGCTTAAAAATCCCTAGCAACACCTTTGGGATTCGAACTTCTCCCTTTTGTGAGAGAGAGAGAGCCCGAGCCAACGACACCACCGCAGGCAGTGGTAATACATGATTTTTTGTTGACACATTGATGAAGGAAGAAAACTCGAGAACAGGGTTTCTGATTGCGATCCGCTTTTTGAACAAAAGCATCAATTTTCATTTTTTTTTCTTTTTTTTTGTCATTGCTAAACAATTTTTCATTTATTTCCATCGAAAATTCATAAAAGTCAAACCGTTAATTTTGAGGTTGACTTTTTGGTCACCCTTGGATCAAAAGTCAACCTTGACTAAAAAGTTAACCCCGAGTTAAAATTTGACTTTTTGCATAAAAAGATTTTAAATAATTCTAATTTCACTTTAGTCAAATTAATTCTTGAAAATTTGACAGATTTGACCAAGAAATTGACATTTAGTCAATTTTATGATTAACTTTCGGTCAAGTCTTTGACAAAAAAATTGATAAACACAAAAATTGACAAATCATCTCGTTTTTGTTCCAATTTGACTTTGGCATAGAAAATTTTATGAAAATCGATTAAGAACCTTATTTTCTAAAATTTTCTATTTTAGATTTTGTTATAGTAATAGGGTAAGTTCCTCAAATATTCGAAAAAACTAATATTGGCCGCGTGCTACGTGCAAAAATAAAGTATATTTTTTCAATAATTGAGTTATACTATTTGTTATATTGGCTGCTAAGAAAATTTAAGTTTTTTATTTTATCATGAAAGTAGATTTTTCCGTTTCTCGTAACACAAAAGTAGCCTTTCGCATCTTTAGTTATCATCTGAAATTATTACAAAGAAAATTGGTCCCGAATAATTTTTGCTTCTACGACTCATTTATTTTCTATACATGTGATTTGTTACTTTAAAATAATTATGGTAAATTCATGATTTCTCGATTTTATCAAATCTACTTGCGTTTTCTTCATCAAATATAATTAAAGTATCGCAGAAAGCACAATTAGCATAAAGTTTAACCATACCGTCACCTCACAATAATTTCTATAATGTCGAGCGTGGGTTGTTCATAACATGTTCTATTTTTCGAACATTTTTTTTCTGATTTTTAGCAATTGAAGTGTAATTAACAGCAATGAGCTAATTTCATTATTATTTGATAGAAAGATATATATTATAGTTATTTTTATTTGGATAATAATACCTAACCTATCCTGACAAGGGTAAAGAGTTTTTGATCAATAACTCAAGCAGTGATAGAAGTTTCCTTTTAGGCAAAGCTGATTTTTCTAATTTTGCTGTTTGGGGTTCCCACTATCAATTTTTATTTTTTTTTCACTTTGCTCGCCCATCTGGTCAAGAAAAAGTAAACGTACGAGAAATCATATATTAAATTTGTATAATTCTATGATTTTGTAGTCCGATTATTCTACAGCTCCCCGGTGTTCTTAATTAGCAAAAAAGGGGAAAAAAAGACAATTTTGACAACCTTATTCTTTATGTAATGAAACGAACTTAAGCCAACAAGTTCGGGCCATCCACCCGAGGCTTTTTTTGGGGTCAAATATCAACCTGAGTTCGGGTCACGCTTTCTAATCTAACTTGATCCATGGCACTAGGTGTATGTCACGGTCAAGATGCGTATCCAAAGTGGAAAGCAAGAATCTGCGACAGAGAATGAAGATTTTTGGACCAAAATTGAAGGGAGGATAATTTCTCAGGATGGAAGAGAAAAATCAAGGGAAGCTTAAAATGGAATCTGTGATAGAGAATGAAGATTTTCAGACCAAAATTGAAGGAATGATGATGGATGGAAGCAAGAATCAAGGGAAGCTTAAAGTGGAAAAGAATTAGTAGCTAAATCAATTATCATTATAACCGGATCAATTTACATTATTAGTATTTCCATTTCCTTTTATAATAAAATTCATAGGTTGTACGAAAACTATAAATTGTACCTCCTACGAGGAATTATGCATTCAAGAAATGAAACAAAACCAAAGCATTTGAGATTCAGCTTGAATCTTTGGTGGAAACATTCCATAGACGTTTCAAAATTATACGTCCACATAGGCGAAGAAACCGAATTCCTAACACCTTGGTACAGCTGCAAGTGTTGGCAACCTTGCAAGACATTTAGCAACATCTCACGACACTTGAAGGGAACTAGGGGCACGGCAGAGACCGGAGCCAAGGCTCGATGTAGGGGTCCATAAAATAGAACCCGTAGGACCAGGAGGAACCCGAGGAATGTCAGGGGCGAGCGGCTCATCCTCATTTGATGGTATCGTCCCGAAATTCCTCGATTCAACGGAACCACCAGTGCAACAGCTTGGGTAGGGAGAGGAGAATAAATATTTCGATATAATCAAACTCCAGAAGACGAAAAGTTCATCCTCACATCCATACATCTTGAAGGGAAGCCCAATAATGGGTCGAATCACTACGGGCGGATATTATCCACCATGGGAGCAATTCCGCTTCACATTTTGGAAAGGTTTGGCCCAACTCGATTTAATGATTTCTTTGGAGAGTTGAAAAGGTTAACACAAACCGGAACTTTCAAGGATTACTAAATCCAGTTCAAATGGCTGCTTATGCAATGCAGTATGCAACTCTCTCCCACGGAAGAAGTAAGTTGTTTTGTTAGTGGCCTTAAAGAACCTATAAAATCTTATGTGTGTGCTACAGGCTCGAACGAAATTAGCTTGGCTCGAATTCTCCACGAAAGGAGCACGAAGGGCCACAGCTACTACCCAATTCCGCTACGGTACTAACACGGGACCATCTCAGGCCCCACAGGATAATCGGGCAGTGAATAATATGGGAAAACCCAATCCTACCATATCCCAAGCACCCATCAAGCGCTTAACACCAGCGGAGGCTTAGGAACGGCAAAACTGCTGGTTATGCTACAATTGCCATGAGATTTATCCCCCCGGACACAACTGCAAGCGGCTGTTCTTAATTAAGGTTGGGGAGGAAGAATACGTAAAAGAGAAAGCGGAGGCCTTTGAGGAGCAACGTGAAGTGGCAAACGTGAAGGGGGGAGACATCCCCAAAATCCCACTGCACATAATTGCGGGATTCACCGCTCAACAGACCATGCGATTTCAAGCCACGGTGAAGATATAGCCTCTTGGTGTGCTCATCGACACCAGGAGCACACACACAATTTCCTCAATACCACGACAATATGCAAGTTGGGCTTGACCATAAAGAAAGGACGTAATTTGAGTGTGGTGGTGGCTAACGGGGAGAAGCTTACAAACATGGGGAGTTGTAACGTGGTAGAGGTAACCATCCAAGATACCATATATATGATTGATTTCCACGCCACTTCTCTTTGTGGATGTGATGCGGTACTTGAGGCGTCATGGCTTCAAAATCTTGGCCCGCTTTCATGGGATTTCAAGACTATAGAGATGTGCTTCCAATGTCAAGGGAAGAATGTGAGGTTAATTGGGATAAAGTAGGAGGAAGCAAAGGAGATCAAGGCCAAAAACCTAAGCCGACAGATTAGGCAATCACAGGTGCAGGGTTTTTCGCTTTGGATGGAGGCTGATTCGGGAGTGGCGGTGCGACAAAAAAATCCGCCGACAAGACTGAACAGGAACTGAGACAGAATTGGGAATGACTCGAGAAGGAGTATCCAGTGGTTTTCATGGAACCCAAGGGTCTACCACCGTCACGAACCCAAGATCACCACATTACTATTGCGGAAGGAAAGGGTCCCATCTATGTGCGCTCTTACTGCTACCCGTTTTTTTTTCCAAAAACAAGAGATCGAAAGATAGATTGAGGGAATGCTAAGAAGCGGAATAATTCAATCAAGCAACAGCCTTTACTCTTGTGATTCTTGTCAAAAAAAAAAAAAAAAAGGATGGGACATGGCTTTTTTGCATTAATTACTGCGCCTTGGACAAAGTCATGGCAAAAGACAAGTTCCCGATACCCTTAATTAACGAACTCATCGATGAGTTGTTTAGTGCAGAGATCTCCACAAAGTTGGACTTAAGGTCCAAAATCATCAAATCTGAATGGCCGCCTAAGACATTGCGAAAACAGTATTCCAAATGCATCATGGACATTATGAATTTCTCATCATACCATTTAGACTTTCTAATGCTCCATCCACCTTTCAAGCAATAATGAATGGTATTTTTCAACTATACTTACGTCAATTCTTTCGTCTTTTTTTACGACATTTTGATCAACAAAAAAGATGCAACGACCCATGCCAAGCATGTGAAAATCATGTTCGATCTACTCAAAAAACATGCGCTGCACATCAAGCACAACAAGTGCGCCTTTGGGTAACCTCCAATAAATTATTTAGGCCATGTCATAGACCGAAATGGGGTTAGCATAGAGCAAGACAAGGTTAAGGCTATCCTTGATTGGCCTCGCCCGATGAATGTCGAATCAGTCTGCGGATTTTTGGGCCACACCGGCTGTTATTGCAAATTCATTAAAGGATACGGGTAAATTGCAGTGGCTCTTAGGGCCTTGCTAAAAATGATGCTTTCAAGTGGGGGATGTTGCTAATCAAGCCTTTGAAAATCTATAATTTGCTATGATCCAAGCACCGATTCTCAGTCTTTCCGAACAGTTTGTGGTTGAATGCGACAAATCCGGGGCTGGTACAGGAGCGGTATTGATGCAACAGCGGCGTCCCTGAGCGTACTTTGGCAAGGCATGATCCGGCCCAAAACTTGAAAAATCCACTTAGGAAAAAAGAAATCATGGCTCTCGCAGTGCAAAAATGGCTAGAATATCTTTTGGGAAGACAATTCACAGCGCCTGCCGACCACTGTAGTCTCAAATATCTTTGGGAGCAACTGATTAACACGGATGAGCAACAAAGATGGCTTGTAAAGTTGATGGGGTACGACTTTCTCATTGAATATAAAATGGGAAAGGAGAATGGTGTGGCCAATGCCTTATCTTGCAAAACCGGAGTAAGTCTATCCACTATCTCTTAGCCAATTCCGCAATGGCTAGACACAATTAAAGAGGAGAATGGACGGCTGGCCGAGTTATAGCGGCTGCACGAGCTGTTCAATCAGGGAAATAATCGGTCCATGGAAAAATAATGACGGTGTGCTATTCCACAAGGACCAAATTTATATCGGACAAGACTCGGAATTAATTTCCATCATCATCAAAGAGAGACATGACATCGAGCATGAGGGATTCCACAAAACCCTCCAATATTTCAAGTCAAATTTCTTTTTAGAAAGGCATGAGAGCAACGTTGCGGGAATGCATCCGAAATAGTAAAGTTTGCCAATAAAATAAAGCAGAGCATTACAAGCCAGCGGGATTGGTCTACCCATTACTGATTCCGAAGCAAATTTGGGAGGACATTTCAATGGACTTCATTGAGGGATTACCGGCTTCTAACGGTAAGATTGTTATATTCGTCGTCGTTGATCGTTTATCAAAGATGGCCAAATTCATCGCACTTAGCCAACCCTACACGGTCCTAATGGTGGCAAAGGCATTTGTTCAAAATATCTTTTGGCTCCATGCAATGGCTAAATCCATTGTTTGTGACTAGGACCCCACTTTCACAAGTGCCTTTTGGCGAGAATTATTCGAACTACAGGGGACTAAATTCAACATGAGTTTGCCTACCACCCACAAACGAATGGACAAATTGAAGCAGTTAATCGGGTCCTTGAAATGTATTTGAGATGCTTTTCCAGAGATCGTCCGAAATGTTGGATACAATGGTTGCCATGGGCAGAGTTTTACTATAACACTAGTACCCCCACCACCACTCCTAAAACTCTGTTGAAATTGGTGTATGGGAGGCCCGTACCAAACCTCCTTACCTACGTGCCCGAGACGGCACAAAGTAGGGGTGTGCAACCGGATGCGGTTTACCCAGTTCCCAGTTTAGCCCAACCGGAAAACAAGGTCGGGAACCGGTTCCGGTTGAAACCGGTCCGAAAACCGGTTCCCAAAATTCAAACCCAGATTGACCGGACTGGTTCGGGAACCGGTTTGAGAACCGGTTTATAAGGCAGCCCAAAAAGACTAAAACCCTAATTTGTTTCTATCTTTATTCTTTACTTCTCAGGCTCTCACACCTGCAAACTTCCCCGAGCTTGCAACCTTCGCCGATCCTGGTTCCATCCGAGCTTTGACGCTACTTCCGCTCGCCCATCGTCGCCTTCCTCCCGTGACACCCGCAGCCCGTGAGATCCCGACGTTGCCACTCCACCTCTCCCTGCTCCGCGCCCCCGAAATCGCGACGCCGCCTCTGTCAACCCAGTTACTAGCTGCTCGCTAGCCTTGCTCCGAGCTCCCCTCCCGAGCTCTGCTGCCAGATCCAACTCCCCGTCACGATGATCATTTGAAATGGATGACAATTCTAGTTCATTGTGATTTTTGACACAAGGAGTTCAAATCTTTGGGTACCCTCATCAAAGCGTTACCTTTCGGTTAGTCTTTGTAGTATTCTGTCCCCAATTGGTACCATCTAAACTTGGTTCAACTGAGGAAATTTTTTGCAACATTGACTAAAGATTTCGCCTTCTGGTTCAGGTTGCTTGCTATTTTCACTCAAAGTTCAAGTCTAGTGATTCAAGTACCTACAAAAAGAACGGTATGGAAAGTTGCTCCTGTTCTAACTAACAGTGTTTTAACAACATTTTTGTCATCTCTTCCTCCTGCAAATCTTTATCTTGCCATGCAGTTGCACTATTTTTATTGTATTTGACTGTGGTGGAAACCTGGGCACTACTTGCATTCAAAGACCGTATACTGATTAGAAGTTCTAATTAGATTTTTTTATCTTGTTTTGACAGGGTGAAGTTTAAGATTTGAAAACTTCCTAAAGAAATTATCTAACGTCGCACTTGACAATATAAAGCAAGGATCATAAACAATTCTACGGTCATATCACTCTCCTCTTTGATTGTGGAGATTAACCATGTCTTTATTCTTTTTTCTTCTTTGGATTCAGGGAAGTCTGCTGAAATCCATTATGGCACTGGAGCCATTTCGGGCATTTTTAGCCAAGACCATGTCAAAGTTGGTGATCTTGTTGTTAAGGATCAGGTATGAACACTTATGATTTATATAATTGTTGTTCCACAAGACAACAGACTTACTTGGGCAGTTACATTGGCTTTCAGGAATTTATTGAAGCTACCAGGGAGCCAAGCATCACATTCTTGGCTGCAAAGTTTGATGGTATACTTGGACTTGGGTTTAAAGAGATCTCAGTGGGTGACGCTACTCCTGTGTGGTAAGTCAGTGCATGCCCACAACTAATTGTTAGATGCCTTTTAGCACCTTCAGGAGTGTATATACAAACCAATGTCTTATCATTTGAAATTATTCCTTTCCTTTGTACCTATATTGAATCTCTAAATTAGAGGATATGTGCAAGTATAATATTGTCAATCAAGGGCTTATCAAGGAGCCAGTATTTTCATTTTGGTTAAATCACAACACTGAAGGGGAAGAAGGAGGTGAAATTGTGTTTGGTGGGGCTGATTCTAGTCACTATAAGCCATAAGGGAGAGCATACATATGTTCCTGTGACTCAGAAAGGCTACTGGCAGGTTGGCTACCAAGACCTAATAGGTTTTTTGTCCATACTTTGGGCATTGCATTTAAGTGTCTGTTTAATTGGTTCTTTTTTTCAATTGACAGTTTAAGATGGTTGATGTCCTCATTGGAAATGAAACTACTGGTAAGTGTTTATGCATATTGTTATTATGCGTTTCTGGATCAATTATCATTATTTTCCTCCTCCTTATGGCATTAAGTGATTACTAACTCTCTTTTCAGGATTTTGTGCTAGTGGTTGTTTGACCATTGCAGATTCTGGGACCTCCTTGTTGGCAGGCCCTACTGTAAGTTTCATAAGCAGTGAGAAATTGCCATTGTTCATTCTATTGACAAATCCTTTGACATGCTATAGTGTACATGTGCATGAGTGGCAGATTCACTATATTTGACTATTATCATATTCTACATTATTCGAATTTATATTTGTGAATAAACTTGATTAGTTTAGTGTTTGAAAAGGATGAAAATTGAAATAGGTAGTCAATTGTTATTTCTTGTTTTATTGGTTTCACTTTTCTACTTTTATATATGAGGGAAAAACTTATTTAGTTCTCTAATGTGAGAGGAATACAATTAGGAACTCATCTTTCATTTTTGTATTCACTAGCTTCTTTATTTGAGGTAATTATGCAGAAATTTTCCAAGACCTTTGAATGATACATGGCTTAAATTAACTTTTGTTGATTGAACATGATACTGGCAAATGGGTTTCATCATCTGTTCTATTGCCGTAAAATCTCCTTGGACCATGCTAATCCGTTGTGGAAAATGAACTACTAAGGTGATGATAAGGCAGGGCACCTTTAGATATTCTCATTCAGTGGGCAATAGTTATTATAATCAATAGTTTTTTTATTTATATAATATATGATTACTTGGTGTTGCGCTGGATCTGGTTGATAGTTCTTCATTTCAGGGTTGTCTTTTGTCTTGTCACCTTAGATGCTTCCACTTGGAACCATCATATAAGTAAGACTCACCCTTTAAATTTGAGGATAACAATATGGGAGGTCGAGAGGGAAAGGTTGGCTAAAATTGGGGACTATTTATCAGTGTGGACGTGCTTATGCTGATCGAGATGGTAAATGCTTTATCTTACAGATGAGTACTGTACAACAATTTTTATGCAAAATATGTTCAAATATAAACAAGGTTAACCCTATTCCCGGACTGAAAAAACAAGGTGGTTAGGAACAGAGTCCAATGCAAATAAGGTTAGGTACAGGGTCCAAAAAAAGAGAACCGGTTATAACAGGGTCAGGTACAGAGTCCAGGTCTAGACCCTACCCACCTTGGACCCGATCACTCCTAGCACAAAGCACTACCGTCACTAGTGATTTGGAAGCCCGTGACCAAGTGCTCACGGACCTTAGGCAGCAGATTGCGGACACACAAGCACGGATGAAAGTCCAATAGGACCATGGACACTACAAGTTGGAATTCCAGATCGGGAATAAGGTTTTCGTTTGCTTGCAACCTTATCGCCAAATGACAGCTTGAATCGGTAAACGTCATATGCTATCTACTCGGTTTTATGGTCCGTTTGAAGTCATTGGTCCCATTGGCTTGGTTACATACCGCCTCAAGCTTCCTTCAAACGCCTGAATCCATTCTGTTTTTCATGTCTCCGCATTAAAGCCTCACCTTGGAGCACATGCCAAGCTCAGAGCTACCAAACATGGAGGCCGAAGATGGACTGCTACAAGTTGAGCCCGAGTTCGTGCTTGCCAATAGAATCCATCGAGGCCGAAAAGAAGTTCGCATTCAATGGAAGGGATTGGACGAAGCTAATGCCACATGGGAAGACTGTGACACAATCTCGGGCCAATTCCCGCACCTTTTTGTCCTTGAGGACAAGGACAATTTTGGCAGGGGGAAGATGTCACGGACAAGATATATATTCAAAGTGGAAAGCAAGAATCTACGACAGAGAATGAAGATTTTCAGGCCAAAATTGAAGAGAGGATGATTTCTCGGGATGGAAGCAAAAATCAAGGAGCTGTAAATTCTAGGACAGAGAATGAAGATTTTTAGACCAAAATTGAAGGGAGGATGATTTTTCGCGGCGGGAGCAAGAATTAAGGGAAGCTTAAAATGGAAGAGAATTAGTACTGAATCAATTATCATTATATCTGGATCAATTTGTATTATTAGTATTTCCATTTCCTTTTATAATAAAATTCATTGATTGTATGAAAACTATAAATTGTACCTCCTATGAGGAATTATGCATTCAAGAAATGAAACAAAATCGAAGCGTTTGAAATTATGCTTAAATCTTTGGTGGAAGCATCCCCTAGATGTTTCAAAATTACAAGTCCACGTAGGCGAAGAAACCGTGTTAGGAATTCCATTCTTAGTAATGCAACTCCCATGCCCGACACTAGATAGGCTAGGGTTTGTAACTATTTTATAAGTAATATCTAAGCCATTCCTAGTAATGTAACTCCCATGCCCGATGCTAGATAGGCTAGGGTTTGTAACTATTTCACATTCGGGAAGGTCATGACACTACAAACTTGGTGCAATAAAATCAAGGCTGAATTGTTTGGGTCAAGTGGATTCTTCTACTAAAAAACCCAGCACCATTTATGCGCCCTTATTGAAGTCTCATATCGATTGGATGTATGGGAAAGGCTCGATTGAGTGATTTATAGGGCAAATACACAACCCAAATAATCACAATCTTATATGATCACCATCTGCTCAATTGGCTCATCCAAAAAATGAGTACTTATAGTGACAGCATAAGGTGATAGTGGATCGAAATGGTGGTAGATCCTACTTGATATTAATGTGTTGAGACTCGCTTTAAAAATTTAAAAATTGTCCAAGTTGGCACTGGTCACACTACATAGGATGGCCGAGGTTGACTGGGCCATCATGTTAGCAATGTCCGATCAAAAATAGCCAAAATGACTAAATTGACAATTAGTTAAAAAATTTAAAACTAGATTAACAAGTCGTTAAAGTGTTTATAAGTAATTTAACACAATTAAAACATTTAAAAGTAAATTGGTAAGTTGTCAAAAGACTTAAGATTGAATTGTTGGTCATTACCATACAATAAATTTATAACTTTTTGAACAATTTTCTCGAAAATTAACAAAAATAGACCGAAATCCGGATGAATGCACTGGGCACGATGCAATTGGGCCTAGGCCCATGGGCCTCTAGCCCTTCCGATTAGGCAAATTTTATCTGCTCCCTCTTCATCATCTTTCCGATTGGCCATGGTCATCCCTTCCTCATCCGGCCGCCGCGCGTACCGGAAGCTCGAAACGACATGCTCCTGGGCGCCACGGCCACTGAGCCCTCTCTCCCTCCACTCCCCACCGCCGCCGCCGCCGCCGCCGCCGCCGTCCTTCCGGCGAGCTTGGGTTCATCCATGCGCGGTTCCCCTCTCTCCTCCGCTCCCTCTCCCTCTCCCCTGCACCACCGTGGCGGCGGCGGCGGCGGGGGCCGCAACGCTCTGTTTCTCCTCAGCAACCCGCAGCGGCTCTCTTTCGCCGCCCTCCGCCTTCCCTTCTCCCGGCCCCCCTCCTGGTCTCGCCCCGCGCCTCCCCGCTTCGCTGAGTAGTTCCGTCGAGCAGGTGGTGGACGGGCCGGATTCGGACGAGAACTGGGATTTCACGAGCAGGGGTGGTGACTCCGATGGGTTCAGCTTCGATGTGGGGTCCGTGGGGAGCGACATGAGGCAACTGGGGTCGCCGCCCCCCGCGGTGGAGGTTAGGGAGCTGGAGGAGGTACCGGAGCAGTGGCGGCGGGCGAAGCTGGCGTGGCTGTGCAAGGAGTTGCCGGCGCAGAAGGGCGGGACTCTGGTGAGGATTCTGAACGCGCAGAGGAAGTGGATGAGGCAGGAGGATGCCACCTATGTGACTGTTCACTGTATGAGGATCCGGGAGAACGAGACCGCCTTCAAGGTATGTGGGTTTGGTTCTTGAATTTTCACCTGTTTCTGGGCATGGCATGTTAGTTTATTTTCTAACAATTAGGACTTCTGCCTCCTCAATTTGTTGCAAAATTCATGTTCATGACTTTGAAGTACATCACTGCATTGTAGGTGTACAAGTGGATGATGCAGCAACATTGGTATAAATTTGATTTCGCGCTTGCGACGAAGCTTGCTGATTACTTGGGTAAGAACCGGAAATTCGCCAAGTGTAGGGAGATATTCGATGACATAATAAACCAGGGACGGGTTCCAAGTGAATCTACTTTCCACGTTCTCATAGTTGCATATCTGAGTGCACCCATCCAAGGTTGCCTCGAGGAAGCATGTAGCATTTACAATCGCATGATCCAGTTAGGAGGGTATCAGCCTCAACTTAGTTTGCACAACTCTCTATTCAGAGCTCTGGTGAGCGGCTCGGGAGCCTTGTCGAAGCATCATCTCAAGCAAGCAGAGTTTATATTCCATAATTTGGTGACATCTAGGCTCGAAATACACAAGGATATTTACGGGGGTCTCATATGGCTGCATAGCTATCAGGACACTATAGATGGAGAGCGGATCGCTGAACTTAGAAAGGAGATGCAAGAATCTGGAATTGAAGAGTCTCGAGAGGTGCTTTTGTCTGTACTGAGGGCTTGCTCTAAGGAGGGGAATTTGGATGACGCTGAAAGGGTTTGGCTCAAACTTCAGCATTTGGGTGATAAGCTTCCTTCTCTGGCTTATGTTTACAAAATGGAAGTCTATGCGAAGGTTGCAGAGCACACGAAGTCATTGAAATTATTCAGGGAGATGCAGGAGCATTTGGGTTCGGCTACCGTGGCAGCGTACCATAAAATTATAGATGTGATTTGTAAAGCTCAAGATGTGGAATTGGCAGAATCTCTCATGAAAGAGTTCAAGAATAGTGGTCTAAAGCCCCTCAGTCCTTCTTTTATTGACATGATGAATATGTATTTCAACTTAGGCCTGCACGATAAACTAGCGTCAGCTTTCTCCCAGTGTGTAGAGAAGTGTCAGCCAAATCGTGTAATATATGGCATTTACTTGGATTCTTTGGTGAGGATTGGTGACATTAGCAAAGCCGAGGAGATTTTTAGTGAAATGCATAGTAGCGGAGCTATTGGCATCAGTGGACGTAATTGCAACTCCATTTTAGGTGGTTATTTGTCCACTGGGGACTATGTGAAGGCAGAAAAAGTATACCATCTAATGTGTCAGAAAAGGTATGAAATTGAACCGGCCTCAATGGAAAAGCTTGACCCTATCCTTAGTTTGAGAGGAAAAGCGGTTAAGAAGCCAGTGAGCCTCAAGCTGACCAAAGAGCAAAGGGAAATTTTAGTGGGTATGCTCTTAGGTGGTTTACAAATAGATTCTGATGAACAGAGAAAAAACCACATGATCAAGTTCAAGTTCAATGAGAATTCTGGGATGCATTCTGATCTGAAGAGACATATCTACGAGCATTACCATGAGTGGCTACATCCTTCTTGCAAGTTAGATGATAATTCCAATGAAATACCAAATAGCTTCTCCACGATTCGTCATTCATATTTCGGTTTCTATGCAGATCAGTTTTGGCCCAGAGGGAAACCGGTGATTCCAAAGTTAATACATCGGTGGTTGTCACCATGTGCCCTTGCGTACTGGTACATGTATGGGGGCTACAGGATGTCATCAGGAGATATATTGCTTAAACTTAGAGGAAGTCAAGAAGGAGTTGAGAGAGTTGTTAAGGCGTTAAAAGCAAAGTCCTTGGATTGCAGGGTAAAGAGGAAAGGACAGGTGTATTGGATAGGTCTACTAGGAAGCAATTCTACGTGGTTTTGGAAATTGATCGAACCTTATGTACTGGACTTGAATTTTGCTCAAGAGGATGATGGAGAAATCCTCAGCTTCAACAGTGGTTCTGACTCTGATAAGAATTCTGATAACAGTGAAGAGGATAGGTAGTGGAGAGGTAAACCTGAAGTTTGTTTTTGTATCCTGATATCATTGCATTGACTTCACTGTGAGAAATTCCCACCCTCCACCATAACACTGCAATTTGTGATGAAATCTAGGATATCATGCCCACCTTTATGCCATTTTGAGTTCATCTGAAGCTATATATGTAAATATAAAATGTAGAGCATGTTTTTACAGAGCGAAAGCTTCTTTTCTTTCAATTCATGTTCATTGTTATGAATGATGCTTTTCATTTCTGTGGGGGACTTATCTGTTATATGGTCAAGAAAGAGTGCAGACTCGGGTGGCTGGAAG
Source organism: Eucalyptus grandis (assembly GCF_016545825.1). NCBI lineage: Eukaryota > Viridiplantae > Streptophyta > Magnoliopsida > Myrtales > Myrtaceae > Eucalyptus > Eucalyptus grandis. Next base: position 29,009,652 of record NC_052618.1, on the reverse strand, counting down.
TGGCTTAGTTTGCTTCATCTTGTGGATTGTGAATTAATGTAACATGGAGGTTGAGGCTGATGGAAAAACATGGCCTCTCGTTCTGCTGAGGAGGAGCCTGCGTAGAAGGAGCAGAAGCTTAGAGTTTTTATGGTCCAACTCTCCGAGAACGAGCTTGTCATCAAAGTGTGGAAAGCTTCTTAAGGTACAAGCACGCATCACTACAAGAAAAAAGGGGGTTAACGGGGACTTCCTTTCAGGGATGTGACCTGTCAGTGTCACTCAGCTCCCAAAGTTGGGAACATTTTCCGGGAAACGCCTCTCAATTGATTGCTATAGAGCATGCGATACCAGGAAAAATATTGGTGTTTGGTGTCTCAGACGTGTAGGGATGATGCAGCTAGAGGTGGAATAAATGTAGGGATGATGCAGCTAGAGGTGGTAAAATAGGAGAATATTCAGTAGTATCATAGTACAATGTTAGGGATGATGTGGTTCACCTGGTCAAATTCGGTTAAAAATGGACGTGCGGCAAGCGACTTGAAATTAACTAAAAGCAAAGTAAAAGGCAGTGTGGCTGCGAAAGTCGTAAATTGACGGGCCAGCCAAAGACACATTTGTTTGACTTCAACCCATCTTTTACATTTCGTTGAGACAAAAGCCCCTTCCTTTCGTTTCAGAAGAGCTCCGTTACAGAAGAGCCATGAAAACTTCGACTCGACAGGCTTCATAAGCATAACCATGAAGACTCCATCCCTTAAGGTTTCATCTTTCGTAATTTTACAAAACTTATACCACGTAGGCTCGAGGGCATTTATCCAAATGAGGAAAATTCAGAAAAAGGTTAATAATACTTTTGTAAAGATTGTTATCTTTAAATGATACGCGTCGGTGCAAATATGCTTGCCCAAAATAAAGGGAAAAAATGCTTACAACGTAAGATTATCAGATCAACTTAAGCTCCGATAGTACAGAAATGGATCTTTCGGAAGAGGCTGCTTAAGAAAAAGTCCATCGACTCCAAACTAGATGCAATAAGAGGGGCGGCATGGAATGTACTCAATGAAATAAGACAATGACAAATGCCTAATTTGATGAGTGACGAAGTTTTCTAAACTATTGCTAGAGCAAGAACTTCACCGTCTAATACATACTTGGCTGTTGATAAATCCCAGAAGTAAAGCTGCTAGAAAATCCATTTAAAAGAGTGGAGAAACCTATGAGAAGCATCCATCTCTTGGACATAGCCCTTATTTAAGGAGCAATATAGGATGAGTAGCATCAAGGAAAGGAGGTAAGAGACACATGGCTTCATACCACATTATCGCAACTGCACTAATTGCACTTCTTTGTCATGCCACAATACCTTCAACTCCCACTTCAATTATTATAATGAGAGGGAAGACTTCTTGACTCAACTATGCTATGGCCATGGAGCATGGATGGGATACTCACTCATTTGGATTGTGACGCGTGCGTACACAACACGACTCAATTGATACGGACGTGTCATTAGTCAAGCATCGCGCTCAACTTCAGCCTCAAGGCTATAGAATCAGGTTTGAAAATTATAAGTTCGACAAAAATTAAGTTGCAGACAATCAAACAATAAGAATATATACATATATCTGGGAGTGGTCAAAATTACAGCAATAATCCATTGTGGTGATATGAAGCAATCTCGAGAAGCTTTGGATCTTGAATAATTTGAGGGTCAACATGTCTTTTGTTCTTTTCTAATGCCCTACGCAAGTGATCTAGACTTGTTTGGCTTCTCATGTGTCTTATCGAAACAAATGGCTACACTTTATTTAGAAACTTGAGTTAGTTAAAACATCATCTTTCACTTTTTATTTATTTTTTTTAATCACGTTTCACTTTTTTTATGAGCTGGGGACTCAAACGCCAAGGTCAGTCTACCTGGAGATCCATTAAATGCCCTTCATGCTTATGAATTAGTTAAGTCCAGACCCTCGACCCACGCAAGCAACCTCAACCCATCATGCTAATGGTGATATTTGAATAGGTAATCTTTGATTCCTGAACAGGAATTCCTAACTCCTCAACCAATTACATGAACTCTGAGAGCCGTCATATTTCACCTTGAATGAAATCTCAGAAAATAAATCCCTGCTCAGGTAAACATGCTATGAAAAGTTAAAGAGTCAAATATCTATGCTTAATAAGCTTATTCAAAACATTTAAACCATATTGTAAAACCTTACATGCTTATTAAATATTTAGCACCTTTTTTTTTTATCCAGGATTTTGACACATTTTAAGAGACAAACTACTCAAAAAATAATTTTTAACATTTTTCAATATTTTTTTTAAAGTTCAAAATATTTTTGAGTTTTTTAAAATATTTTTACAAATTTAATTTTAATCCGTAAATAGGGACCGCGGTCCTAAGGCTGTAGGCCCTCGGTTGGATTGGGCTTAACGAGTGGGCCCAGTCGAGTCCTAAAGCAGGCTTCTAGCTAGATCCGGCTCAAGAACAAACCCACCTGAAAAATTAAACCTAAATAAACTAAGCCCAACCAAAAAAAAAAAACAAACAAGCCCGGGCTTGTTAGACACGCGAGCCGCCTGACTCGACCATGGCCTGGCCAACCCAACTCCCTCTTGCGTCCCCTGCTTCACTATGATGGGGCCGATTGGAGCAAGCGGCATCGCCCGCCTTAGTCCCGCCGCATGTGTGCCTCGACCGACCTTCCACCGCCTAGCCGACCACCCAAGTGGGCGCGACCGGCTTGGGCAGCTTTTCGCTCGAACAAAAACTATATACCTTAAACCGGATACCCTAAGCAACAAAATGGAGAGGGGCCGAGGCGCAATGACACCGTGGAGGGCCCTAAAACTCTAGCCAGGGCCGATTCACCACCAAAGAACGAGACGAATATTGTTTGGGGGATGGGACCGGGCCACAAATAGAAAAGGAAATAATGGAACTCACATGGGCATTCTATGGAAAATTTTGAATAAATTAACTTGTATCAAGTTGTGATTAGTAGAGTTTTGGAGAGCTTGTGTTAAGTTTTGGCCTTTGCGAAGGTTGCAATAGCAGCCCTCTAGCCTAGGGTTTTGGAAAATTTTAGAAAATTAAAAAAATAAATAAATATAAATATATATATATATATATATATATATATATATATATCTCTCTCTCTCTCTCTATCTATGATAGCACTGATTGCATCACATAAGACAGACAACAATCAAATCGGCTAGAATAATTATATTGTCAATTCAAAAGGTTTAGCATTAAATTGACAAATCATTAAAAGTTTTAGACGAAATTGGCTTCATTGAAAGGATTATGATTGAATTGGCAAACCATAACAAATGTGGATTAAATTGGTCAGATTAAATGATTTATAACTAAATGGTTACAAATATAATATGTTGAGGAATCTTTTAATAATTTTTCAAGTCACATGTCCTAAACATTTTTCTTTCATTTAAGGCTAGTATCTTTGCACGACAAGTGAAGATACTATTTTTATGTGAGTATATTTGCCTAGGTCAAAGCTACGTTCTCTGCTTGATCTTTTCCTTTTGATGAAAATGAAGTGAGAAAAGATAAAACAGTAATGAAAAAGGAAAAAGAAAGCAAAAGAGTATCCAAATTTTTCTCTCCAAAAACAGTAACGAAATAGATGATGAAATTCTTATACTTCAACAAAGATTTGAAATCTCGTACATACTAGAGGACTTATTTGTTGACGCCATCTTATTAATAATGCCGAGTGGTATTTGATGAGCCCTCGGTGGCATGGAATCTGAGGTTATATCTTTCTCTTATCTTATTATTTGTTATTGTTTGTGTGGATGTGACATCTTTGTAACTCAGCTATTAACATTGATCAATCATTAATCGATTTCTCATGACAAGTGATAATTTGTCTATCTCGATATATAAATTGCACATTTTATCAAACATTTACAATTTTCTTAAAATACACTTAATATCGGTTATAATGGTGGTTCCGCCTGTCATCAGCTTAGATTAATTTTTGCGGAAAGGGTCGAGAGTATGAGATTATATTCATGGTCAATTGAGTGCACGACATGTATAAGTACGTGGAACAATAGAAAAGTAAAAGGCCAAAAGGCCTATGAAACGAAATGACATAAGGCCCTGTGCATGAAGGCCACAAGGCTCATAACGCATCAGAAGCTCAAAGCCTGAAGTCGTGGGAGAAAGGCCCATAAATTTTTATCTTCCGTACCTTTCAAGCTATTTAGTATGATAAATTCAAGCTATTTAGCAAGCATGTCTTATGTTCTTGTTAATTATCGTAGAAGAAATAGTTTTCATACCGAATTCTACAACCCCCGAGTTGAACTTGTGCGCCAGTGGTCCAATGGCACGTTGATTGTAGAATACTACTAGCCATACCTAAGCACAAATAGCAATCTCTGTGAGAGAATCCCATTGCATTTTTTGTGGCCGTAGCAAGTATCGGTAAAGACTCGGCGCCTCTCATTAAAGCGATTGTAGTAGCCGGACTTTGGTGTCTAGTCGATAAAATTTTGAAGGAGATCATCAACAATGTCAATGTATAAGATTGCTCTGTGTTTCCATTTGAGAGTTTGTATGCCACAGATGTGTTTGAATCGCCTTTTATACCATTGCACGCAAGAAGGAGCAGAATTACTACGGTTTAGATTCTCCTTTTCATGTTACTCATCCTTCGTTAGTTTTTGCTTTCTTATATAAGAGCCATTCTGTGCTCATAAGATGCATTATGCTTATAGGTTTCACTGCTCTCTTGCATGAATTTCTCCTTTGATTTTACTTTTTACCAAATTCACTTATAGAAGTTATCATATGATGCATTATGCTTATACATATGATTTTAGACCTGATAACAGAAGTAATTTGTTACTAAAATCACTTGTCATGCAAATTATATTGCTTCATTCATTGATATATGTTGAACCTTAAACATGTTATCAATAAATCAATGCACTATACATTTTTTATGTGGTGATACACATATGAGCTTACACTTATATTTCCAAAATCATTAAAAATACAAGAAAATATGGAATACCCTAAAAAAACATGCATTTAAAATTATGTACGTATTTTCACATCCATAAAATCATCTAACATAATATATATAATAGGCAGTGCCCCGGTGGGGACATGTAGCCGTGCATGGCAATGGGTGTAGTGTTCTCGGTGGCATGCCGCATGTGAAAACGCTCGTCTCAACGAGCTCGTTCCGTTTATGTGGTTAAAATTGTTTTGTCTACACAAAAAATCACAAGAAAGGGCAAAACCCAAACGTTCGAGTTATAGGCTATGGTTGCTCTGTACCACATGCAAGTCGCGAAAATCGCATCCCAATATCTCCATAAGTAAAATCAAGAACACATATATAATCAAGTAAATAAATTTGCAAACCTGATTTGAAATCCATCATTCTTGATGCAAAATAGCGATTATCCAAACTCAAGAGCTTCTTCTCTATTGCCGTTTGTATCATTGGCTTAATAGGATTGCTCATCACCATTAACGTTTTGGTAAATGCTCCTTATGTAAAGGTTATTGTGTGTCAAGGTTAGAGAAGAAACTTGAATACTATTTATAAAGTTTTCAACTAGATGTTCTCATTAGGGGCTAAGCTCAACTTGACCTACGCTAGCTAGTATCATATTAGACTAATTAAGAAATATTTTATCTCACCTTATTAAACTAATCCCATAAAATAGTAAATTACAATATTAATTAATGTGTGTCCACATCAGAAAAACTCTTATAGGGACCACCCAACACATATAGTTGGCCATGGCTGGCTCCGGCTTGAGTCAGCGATTCGGAGCTAGAGCATTTTTTCAAAGTGTGGTCTCAACTCTCTATGCCATCAAAACAAATTTAGTTAGATCTAAGCTCACGTCTTTTTAACATCCCGAGAGAGAGAGGCCGAGCTCTGGATGCTTTATGGGCTTGGGCTTCACTCCTTTTTTTGTTTCTTCTTCTTCTTCTTCTTCTTCTTCTTCTTCTTCTTCTTCTTCTTCTTCTCAACTTTTTGCGCAATCTTCTTCGATCCCTCTCCAGAATACAGGAGCTTCGGTCCACTTTCCTTTTTGTTGTTGTTGCATTCAACGCTAAAACACCATTATCTTAAGCCACAATCCTATGTTCTCCACTTAGATGCATCAACTTTGTCTTCTTCATTTTTTATTTTTATTTTATTGATAGTGTCACGACCCTTTAACCAACACAATCAAGGGAAATATAACTTTTTGCGCAATCTTCTTCGATCCCTCTCCAGAATACAGGAGCTTCGGTCCACTTTCCTTTTTGTTGTTGTTGCATTCAACACCAAAACACCATTATCTTAAGCCACAATCCTATGTTCTCCACTTAGATGCATCAACTTTGTCTTCTTCATTTTTTTTTTATTTTTTTTTATTGATAGTGTCACAACCCTTTAACCAACACAATCAAGGGAAATATGAGTTTAGGGGTAATGTCTAAAGGCAAGTGTGGGCTCTCTTGAGCCCTTACCTTGTACAATGTTGGATTCATTTTAAGTTTCCATTTAGCCTAAAAGCATTCTATGTGAAACATGAGTTGCTACTAACCTATTGGGAGTTAGCTAGAAACCAAATGAGATATGGGAGATTGTCTCACTTCCTATGTAACGAGAAATTATTTAATGTCAGGGACTTGATTATACTGATAGTTCTATTAGTGCCCCTTCTATACCCCTAATTTGGTCGATACGCTCACCTAAGTGATCAAACGGTCTTTGATATTAATTATAAGTCCTAAAGACCATTCGAGTCACTAAGTGTTCATGCAATTTTTTTAGGGATTTATTATGGTCCTAGGATTTGCCCTAACCATTAGTAAAAGAAAAGAACAAACAATGTATTATAAATGTGGGATTTAAACATTCGAGTATTGAAAGATTTGAAGTAAAGTACGAGAAAGACAACCCAATACTTGTTGGGCAAAGGAAATACCTAGTTTTATTTTAAGCCCTGAGACAAGATCTCTCATGAGCTTATTTGAGACCAAGTTGGGAAAATATATATATATCGTCTTTTTTTAAGCTTCGGGACATGAATCTCACAAACTCGATGCTAAAGATTAAGCCTAATTCCTAAATTCGAGCTAAATTAAGATGGGCCTAAATTTTCATCTTTTTTATTTATTTTTTAAGAATGATGGTACTATTCTAAACTAAGCTAATCATTTATTAAGAAAGTGATTCTAAGTCTAATTTGACTTTTTATTTTCTAACTAGACTGTATTTCCAAAATCGAAGTTATTTTGATTATCAATTCATATATTTGTTAATTAAACTAGCCTAATTTATTACTAAGCTCTCGGGCACCAGTTGTCAAGGCCCTCTTTCCTGTGCGGGATGTCAGGGAAAAAGGGCAGGTTTAAAAGTAATGTCAAATTGGGACCAATGGCAGAGCACAAACTCTCTTCTCGAAGTGACAAAGATTAGCTCCAAAATGGAGGGTCCAGGAGGTGCGAAAATCAGAATTTGAATAAAGGAAGAGGCGCTTTTTTGGCTCGGGACAAAGTCGTCGTCCCATTTTGTTCAAACTAGAATGGCACTCAATCGGCCCTGATTCTCCCAAACCCTTACTCCCATGACAAAAGGATTTTCATTTTAATTCGATTATCCCTATTTATTTAACCAATGCATTTTTAGTACTTAAATTTGATTACGTCCACGCAGTCTTTTACAAAAATTATGAATCCTAAGGTTCTTGTCCGCTAAGTGTCCATCCGACATCTTTGCTTTCTAGTGTACTGGAACCATGACAGGAAGGAAAGATATCCAACAGAGCGAGTTCCTCTAATTTAATCAATACTGCAATTTGATATTCTGTGATGAGAGTTTTCCAACTCCGATGTAGCGAATGGAATACGAGGATCTATACAGGATCTTGATCACCAACATGAAGTGTATTCGGTTCGGACCTTTGTGATGGAGATTGAGTAGTAGGGGCAGAAGTGCTGAAATTTCAAGCGACGTTCGAGAGCTTCTGAAGACAGGGATACCGACTTATGTTGGCTGTTCTCTACAAACTGAAGCTAAAGCCTTTTTATTTTGCTCTATGTGTAGCTATTCATTATGGAAATCTATAATAGTGACCATAATTTGTTGCAATTCTGCAAGCAATTAACATCTCCTATTACTCTTTTTGCTTAACCTGACTCCATTTCTTCATTTTTTTTTTCTTCACACTTTTTCTCTTTCATCCTTAGGGTTTTCTTCTCTCCCTTTCATTTTCAAACAACTTTCTTTTTCAACATCCATGGAGGGGAGGGTTTGAACTAGATCTCTCTCTCCTCTCCCTTTTATGATTAATTTGGTTTTCTCTCTTTTTTTTTTCTTTTTTTTTTTTCCTTTCCTCCAATTTTAAGAAGCTTTTCTCTTCCGATCTAGTCTAGATCTAGAAATTTCTTTCTCATTTGTGGGAGGTTTCTATCCCAATCTAATCAAGATTTGGGGTTTTTCCCATATATGTTTTTAGGATATTGCTTCCCTCAAATTTCGTTGGTGTCCCAAGTCTAATTTTAAAAAAGATCAAAAGAGTTTCGTGAAGGTTTTGCTCTAATTGGTATTAGATTAGTGCGCATTTAATCTTATTATTCTGAATGGTGATGATATTGGGATGTTGAATCTAGGTATGCATGCTGAACGACAAAGTTACAGTAATAGATGGAGATCTCAATGTGTACTCATTACTGAAGATAAATTCAGTGATCGGTCATCGATTTTGGTTTGAAGAATTCATAGATTTACTCTTTGAGCATGTGACTCTTAATCTTGTTCTAACGATTCATCTTCTTATCTAGAGCTTATTTTGTTTTGGATTTAATTGGGATTTATCTTAGTTAGTAGTTTGACTATTTTTCTCTATTCTATATCCGTGGAAATGAATGAAACGTTTCTTAAAAAAAAAAAAAAAAAAAAAAAAAACCATTTCCTTGGGTATTATGTCCAGTGGTCTGTTTTTGATAGATGTATGGTGATGAAAATTCTACAAAATGTAATAAAATTTCTGATAGTTCGGGGAAATCTTAACAATATCACATTTGTGAAAGAGAACTTTTGATTCACCATCCACTGGCATAGAGAGAGAGAGAGAGAGAGAGAGAGAGAGAGAGAGAGAGAGAGAGAGAGAGAGAGAGAGAGAGAGATAATTCAAACCAAGTCAGCCCAATATTTGGGTAGTGTCAGGTATCGATAGGAACCCGACTTTTTTTTTGGGTCTAGGGAACCCACCTTGTTGGCACCCCTAACTATAATGATCTTATATGAGAAATTGCTATCCATATAGTAAATTAAAATCTTCCGAATCACTTAACAGAAGGAAGCATTAATCTCTCAACACCCAAAATGCGGAAGAACAGCGGAGGAGCTAGAACGGTCAATCTCCATCCGATCTGCTTCGCCACATGAGATGGTGAAGAATCAAAGCTCAAGAATCAATGCTTACAGCTGCACTGCAGGCTTATAAAAATGTCAGGAAAACTGACGATTGATACCTGTACCCATTCGATGTCCCACAACTCTTTTCAAAAGCAGATCGTGCTCTTCGGTTTTGTATCCCATTAAAACGACTTCACGTAAGAGCATAGCATTGTGTTTGGCGTGATCCATTCCGTGATGACATGAGTGGTGGACACAGTGCCATCCACTTTGCTTGTTGCGTGGGGATTGAGGACATTTTGTCGAAGATTTTGTTTGTATCTTTTGAACTTTATATGATCAATGGACTCATTCTATCCTCTTGCCATCATGAAATGTCACACAACTATGTGTTGACTATAAATTTATTTAACTAAGTGACTTCTGTGCTTTTTTTTTTTCCTTTAATAGCTCAAGGACATGAGTATGGAGACTCAACTATCTATTGATCCATTGAACAAATTGCAAGCCCTATGGACTAATTAAGTGTGGGCCTTCGATCCTATACAGGTGACGTTTCACCAACAATTAGTTTACATGATTCCAATGGGACGTTGAGCTAGAAAATGCCCTACCAATTACATTTATCTTGAGGAATTTGGGACATATCATGTTATGATTTACAATAAAAATCATAAAAGTCTTAAACCTTTTATATAGGTATCAATTTTATCATTAATCTTTTTGATTTTGTACGTTTTTCATTTCTTTTTTTCTTTTTTTTTTTTTCCATTGTGACCAACAAGCTCCAATGACCCTCACGCAGCCATGGTAAAAGAAAAAAAAAAAAAAGAAAAGGAAAGGAAAAATTAATAAAAATATTTAAAAATATTTAAGAAAATTAAAAAATTTGTCTATATCAACATTAATCATGCCATATGAGATGGCGAGCATCTCTATAAGCAATTTCTAGCTAAGATTGACTAAAGAATCATATTAATAAATCATAAAAAAAATTTAGAACTAAATTAATATCAGTATAATAGATTTGTGATTTTCTCTATAATTTTTCTTATGATCTCGATGGGCCAATACTTCATCTTTTATGAAAACAGCTGTCTAGTGATCACGCGAGGAATGGGCGGTGAGAAAGGCACTCACGAAAAAGTGGGAAGGAGAAAAGGTGTCAAAAAGGCAAAAAGCAGCCCACCATCCATTGGAGCTTGCTTTGATTCAAGCAACGCCGCTGGTTATGCGGCGAACCGATTCCACTTGCTTCTGTCACACATTAGCTCCGACAAAGACTTCCTACAAATGACACTCCACCAAGGGGTAAATGAAAACACATAAGAAGAAAGATGTCACATGCTCCGCAATTGAACGTTCGGATGATGTGAATATTCTTTTGATATAGTGAACTTTGATCTGATTTGACATTTTAGTGCCTTGGAATTGGCCCCCCTTTCAATTTCTCTTTATGGAGCAACATTTTCTACTGTACTTCTCAACAAATATCATAACTGAAGCAGATATTTGATGTGAATATAATAATATCTCCTTGAGTACATCGATTTTTACAAGAATATTTGAAGGAAAAACCTCATAAATCACCGATCATTTGTGGAAGTATAATCTTCATCGCACCGACTCAAGCAAGTGACGGAGACCACAGATAAAGCATTCAATATACCAACAGTTATATAATGGTAGGTCTGTCGCTAAACATATCGAACTTATCTCAGGAATAAAAGACTAATGCTTTAAAAGAGACCACATCAATATTGAGTCACCACATCCTAGAGGTGAACGTGCTTCCAAGATTGGGGTCATGAGTTGGGTTTTTGAACTTCTAGCAAAGACAAACATCTTATCTCATTAACTTGCACAAACCTCAAGTTCTTTGATGTTCAGATTTTGTTTCTAAGTTTTCTTGTTACCGGCTGTTATATGTTTTTACATCGGAGGACTAAATGATAGAACTACACGTAGACACTCCATTTCTCAGCACTCGTCCGACAAGATACGACTAGGGCAAAAGAAAGATTTTGGCAAATGCAAGGTCAATATGTAAAAAGGGTGCAGTGAACCAAATTTTTGTGTAGACCTGATAATAGACTCGGCACTTGCTAAGTCCTCTCGGGCCCGCTGAGACAGTAAGGCTTGAAGCACGAGTTGGGCTGGCTTGTACAAACATATTTCTTATTGGGCCCACTGCTTGGGCCCTTCAAGCCCAATTGTTTCATGGAGAAAATTGTATTATTTTCAAATCATGGTCGATCTTTAAGGAACTTTCAAGCCTGTTGCACGGCTCTGCCCGCCTATTATTTAGGTCTACTTTCGCATAAGCTCATAAGTGACAAATAAATTCAAGAGAGCTTTGAACTGTTTTGAATATCTTAGCAAAATATTTTTCTGCTAAGGGTTTGTAGCTTCTAGGGTGGATGGGGTATTTGCCCTATCCTGAAACCGTCCTTATAATCTCCACAACATGCATTTTACAAACTACGCTATGCAACACTGAGTCCTAGAATTCTTTACAAACAAACCAATTGTTGATTGAATACCAACTCAATTGCAGAGATAGGCTACTGGATATTGTTTATATATAGGATAAAGCATTTTCTCTTAAAAAGTTTTTTATGGTTTGAAAAAATAAAAAATAAAATAAGAAATAAATTATTAAGGAACAACCAACAATATTAGAGGTTTCCAAGAAAACGGGAGTATATGCATGGGGCAAATGTATGTGGTGAAGTTCGATAGTCCAGTTATTTACTCAAGGAATTAAGAAATACAAGTTTTCCTACTTGTGTGCAGATTCCAAGGTTGGTGGTTGTTTGTACTATCCTGAATCTACCTTAGAAGTATCGCTTCAGGTTTTGAAATCTAAACTACGCTATAAGCTCTTGGAATCAACCTAAAACCCATCGATTCCATAAATTTCAATGTACCCTGTAATATCTTTTTTTTTTTTTTTCTGAAAATGTTTTCAAAATCTTTTTTATTGATACAAAAACTTTCACATTTCTAGTACTAAAATATTGAACATCAACATACATCACCAAAATGTAGCCAAACTCATCTGGAGGGGGAGTGGGGGAGATATATGAAACGATTTGGAGATTGCTCATCAATTAAGTCTATCATACATTTGGATGTGAAAATCTAATAAAGAAAAAGAAAAAGTAAATTTATTTAAGTAAACATATATTTACATAAGAAATATTATATAGGCTAGCTAAATCGTACTTTCTTATAGGATGCAGGGTACAGAATGGGTACATGTGGTATGATCCAAACCTTGAGACCTACTCTGTACTAACCGATTTTGAAATATTGGAACTTAAAACTTACCTTTCTGAGCTCAAGAACCCATGTTAAAACCTACTGACCTACTAGTTTCTATAAATCCATTGATTCTCCCCTTCACAACATGGTAATTGAGTAGCATTACAGCAAAAGATAATTATATTTGTTGTGTAAAATCTAGGTTTAACTTTCAACTTGGTTTAAGTTAAATTTTTGAATAATTTATTCCAATTTGTAGATGATATGGATAGATATATATTATGCACAACGATTGAGAGGATTTTCAAGTTGTGTGAATGTACATTCTCTAAATCGAGTTTGTAAAATAACCAAAGCAAAAGAACAAAAGGGGGGTAAAAAGGTAAAACGAGAAAAGGAACATGAGAAAATGATGATGTAGTGGGGGTAGGAGGGTGGAATATTTTCAAGGACCAAGAAGCAGCAACAATAATGTCACTCAACAACTCCCATAAAGTAGACAGGGACACCAAACCCTTGTCCGATAACATCAACACCCTCATAAAATCACATCTGTATTTTTTTATTTTTGTTTTTCTTTCAGCTTATAGCTTGTGCAATGTCAATTATTATGAAAGATTCCATCTTGGCAGTGGGGAGAGAATTCAATGGGACAAAAGCTAGCCCCTTAGAAACCTACGTGAACGCTATAACCCATTAGCTTGTCATCACGTGAAAGATGCCCCTTGGTTTGACAAGGATTGTGCATGTTGTCTTGTTCGAAAAGCCACCCGATTTGAGTATCTCATTTCTTCTTTGGATCCAGCCAAGTGGGGTTTTTTGAGTTTTCCTATTTTTCCGTTTTTCTCCTGATTGATGAGAATTTGACACATTCAGTGAATCTTGTGGAGAAATTCTGATGAGCTTCCTTTGCCCTTCACACTGTTCATTTTCATGGGGACCTCTTTCTTAATTCCCTCGGGGCTTCGAGGGGAGGGCAGGTACTGGACTCAATTATGCATTTGTCTTTTTAACATTAACTTCGAGACAAAACCATGTCCCCATGCCTACATAGACTTGTCTAGACTGATCTGATTATGAAGCATGGGTTAATTATGATTGAGATAAACCAAGAAGGATGGTTCTCCTAGGCCGACATTACCTATATTCAAGGGAAGGCGGAAAAGCCCAAAAAAGTCCTCTTTGATTTTTATTTTTTATTTTTTTTTTATAATAATTTACATGTGTGGAGATCTGGCTATTTGGAGGCCTATAAAATGCCCTGAAGCACACTTAAACACTTTTGAAAACCTTACAGGTGGTGTAATTTGAATGTTTGAATTTAGTTTCTGAGCTACAAATTATTCAATGTGGGAACCAATTATGCAAAACCCTAATTACTTTTGATTCTTTTAAATATTATTGGGAAAATTCGGTGAGAAGATAGTATGGTGAGTACTTCTATGTACCTTCCATGTGGTCCATGTCAAGATTTTTGTTAATATATTCTATAGCATATTCTTAATGTGATTTAGTACTAGAACCTACTAAGGCACATTATCCTAAAAATGTATTTGGTTTACTAGGTAAAATTATAAATAGATGATTCATTTGAAAATTATGTAAAAGAAAAATGGAGCAATAAGTGTTAAGGCTAACTTAGCAACCTAGAGATGGGGTAAATAAGTAGTTTTCACAAACTTTGACAATTACATAGAAATCAAATCAACTAGTATATGAAAATCAGGACAAGTAGATAATAGAAAATTAGGTGAAACTGGTGTGCAACAAATCAAGTAAGGACGATTAAAGAGAAGCAACATAGCAAATTATGGTGATTTGACTTTATCACCAAGTCTATGCCCACTCTCCAAACTAACAACCACAAATTGAGACCAGAATGCACTTATCCTATCAAATGATAGATCATACCATTGGGACTCAAATGCTGCTATCACTTGTACACTTAAATTTTTTCACAATTACAATACGACAAGAACACTACACTTAAGAAAATGAAACACTATTAGAATACAACGTTGAATGTTTTCGGTTTGTTCTATGTTTTTCATCCAACCCTTTGGCTTCTATGATCTTCTTATATAGACGTCTTCATCTTCCCATTGGAGATAATCCTAAGAAGCAAGTAGTCATTAGGATTGTTCGCTAGCCACTATTATAAAGTTAGACTACTTATATAGTCTTTTTCTTATGTACATCAACAAGCTTTTCCAAGACAAGTTCTACTGCTGCTGGCACATCGCTGATAGCTTGGACAGTTCTAATGAAAGCTATTTCTAGTTGCCTAATGATCTTCAGCTCTCCAACTAAGCCGTTCCAGTTACCAATAACTAAATTTAACTCTCCAATGAATATTCTCATATGAACGTTATCCGAGCATTGTCAGTGATCTCTTTTTCAATGAAATCACCTCATGGATATTATCACTGTCCTTAAAAATCATTACGAACATCTGCAATTATGATAGTAGATATTATTCCAAGGACAGTTTTAGAATCATCAGAATTCTAGAATATTTCTGTAACAATTTCCCATTTTTTACAATGCCAAAACTATCCTCCACCTGTGATAAATGCATTGTATTGAATTAGCTAGTAAAGTAATTATTTGCATAAGCGGTGATAATTAGTGAAGCATACTTAAGCAAATATTAAAGTCTCCAAATGATTTTCAATGAAATCGAGATAAAGTCTAGAAGAGCTTGAGTTATATGATGAATAAGCTTTATAATTCTAGAAAAAATCTCATGATAATTTAGAAGAGATGACGGATGAGAATTGCTAATGAAAGAAATTCATCAAAAGATGAGTATTGAGATATAATATGTTAACACTTTGAATAAACTATTCAAATGTGCAATATTACTCTTTGCCCTTGTTTTAATGCTATCATCATCTCACGTTATCATAAGGAGTTATCACAAAATTACATAATATCACATTCATCACATCTCAGCTATCTATCATACATTGTCACATCCCAGCCATTCTCCTCCTTTTTGTCATCAGCAAAATGAATACAATAAGTACATAAAGATCATTCCATTAGATATGAACAAGAACATACATCAAACATTAACAACAAAAACATCAAACTAGTTCTAAGGATGGTAAGAACTAAAGCCGATGCAAGAGCTTGTGTTGTTGAGAGGGGATAGTGGGAGCAGATTGTTCAGGGACTGATTCGAGAGAATTATAATAGTTCAAGCTAAAGATGACATGCTCAAGTCTCACTGAGTATTGTCCGATAGAAGCTATAGAGGCCGTAAGTTCCTAGACATCAGCTTGAAGCTAGTTGAGAGCAGGAGTATTAGAAGTAGGCAGGTCCATTGGGGATGGTGAATGTTCAAGATGGGGTGGACGACCAATAAACTGCTTCTAAATGGGCATAAGTGCCTTGGCCTTCCTTTTCTGTTCAGTCTTAGTTTGTTCCTTTGATCTTTCCTTCAAAGTAACCTTTATTCTTTCATCATCACCTTGGCCAATAGGAATTACCTCATTCTAAGATTGACCCAACCTCCGGAGATATTCTCAACATCAGCATTTTGGGGTTTCCTTCCAATTTTGATATTGATCAAGCTTTGGTCAGAAACACTTAGCCAAGTCTATGCCCTTGACCTCATAATTTGAGTAACACGTGTCATAAGTGAGCTTTCTTCCGACTTCTCTTTTTCACACAATGATACATATGAATGATAATAGGGTGAGAAAGGGAGAAAGAAATCTTGTTGAGAATGGCCCAAATAAGTCTTGCCTCATAACGAGAGACATCGTTAGTTGAGGAGGACTTGGGGGTGAAGGCCTAGAATCAAAATCTTTTGAATAAAATTTACTTTTTTTAAGGCAAAAGGCTCAAGGGGACTTGTTCCTTATATCCACGAGGAAATTAGGAATTTCTCAAAACAAAGCTGTAGGCATAATCAAGACTGATAGGTATTCTGACAAAATCACTGGAAGTGGGTCTTCATAATCTCAAACACCCAGCGACAGTAACGATGAAATTCTTCTTTTCAAAAGTGAAGACAAAAAGTGCCGTGGTTGGAAAAATACAAATTGGAATAGAAGAAAGCCACAAGGTTTGGAGAAACATCATCTTTCATAGAGCATAAATTTTTCAATTAAAGATGTTCAAACAGCTCAAAGATGAAAATGCCATGACAATCCAAATAATAAAATCCACAAATCGGTGAGGGATGGGTCCACAAGCTAAAAAGGATTGAAACGCTAGTTTGTGATTGTTGCTTAAAAATAGGTTTGAGTCAAGGGAATCATCGAGTTCAAAGATTTGCTGCCCTTGTCACCTTGGACTTCCTTAGTTTTCAATTCAAGGATCACTGAGCTCTTTAGGCTATTTCACAATCCAAGTCAGTGTTTCCTAGGTGGATGGCATTACGGGTTGAGGTGGAAACTCAAGGAGCTACTCGATGAGCATTTGTTGTTCGAGATTTTCAATAGTTTCCTCCTCGCTGTTAGTTAGGATTCCTCAGAGTTCTTCTTCTCTTTGGATAGGATGAGAGGACTCACCCATTTCAGTAGAAGTAGGTGCCGATGCTGGAGTGTCAATGGTAAAACTTTCAAGAGCTGTAGTTATAGAGATGTCTTTAGATTTGAGGAACTTCTTAGAAACAGCATCTGTAGCCATTTGCTATGGTGGCAGATTGCTGGCTTGAAAAACTTCTCCTGTTATGGCAGTGGAGATAATTAGAACAAGGACAATTCCCTTCCAAATTGAAGTTGAGATTTAGGGGTCTTCACAATGGAGTTTGGCCTTCAGCTTGACATGTGTTTCATAGTCCGTGATTCTCGTACTTGCAGAACTCATTGTGAGGGGAGCTAAGGATTATCAAGTGAAGAGTGAGTGATGTAGAGGGCATGAACTCAATTGGTCTGTAGGAGTAGCATTAGGATGGTTGGTGCTAGGAGTTCTAGGATAAAATGATTATATATTTTAGGAGCTCTGAAGGAGAGCAAATTGGTCGATCTAATGTCGTTTTTTGATAAGGTCATAAAATTCGAAACTAGTTGTCAAACCTAAAGTGATATGTTGTCTTACTAGATGGACAAGATGTGATACGATCTCATATGAGGAAGCTATTCCGCCGTATTCTTATTTTTAGAACAACTATTAAATGAATGTTGGCCTGGTGATTTCCACTCGCTAGGGCACCACACAAGTTATTCTGTACAAGAATTTACCAACCTACAACAAATGATATCAAAGCAAAAAGCCCTCTAATAAGTGGGTTGAATTGAAAAACCTATGGTCTACCCGATCCCGTTATGGTCATGGAGAGTTGCACCGGGGCAAAAGGTGCTTGGACAAAGCATGGCTCTCAACTAGCTTCTAGGATGGTAATGGAAGCATAGGAAGATATAATTCCTCACTAAATAGGAAAATGTTCCTAGATCGATTGGCGAATCTCAAGAAGAGATCTACTACCACATTTTCAACAAGGAAAGAACCTCCATTGGTTTGTTGGGATCGAAAGGCTTCGTAGGGCAAAAGAGAGTACTACCAAAAGGTGCAATTGGAGAAAATGTCACACTTGCTAAGGAAAGCATAAGTGATCGAAAGGGCCTAAAACAATTGCAATCAAAAGAAGTTACCAATAAAGCAACCTATTTTGTTGGGCAAGTGTTGCCATTCGATGTATATCCCAAAGTGGCATGTCAATGCTTAAGAAAACACTAGGAAGCGACAAAACAGCTTGTAATGAGGGCATTGCGGAATTGAGTGAGAGAAAATGTTATGGTCTGTGATTCTCTTGTACTTGTGACCATTGTAAGGAGAGCTTGGGATTATTGAGTGAAGAATTAGTGATGCAAAAGGGGATGAACACAACTGTTCTATAGACGGTTAGTACTAAAAGTTCTAGGATACAATGATTGTATCTATTAGAGGTTTTGAAGATGGGTTAAGCCTTCCATGTACAAATTGACGGAGCCAATGCCGCTCCCTGATGAGGATGGCAAGTCGAAACCATTCCAAACCTAAAATGATCTATTGTCTCGCTCAATAAACTAGATGCCTAAACTAAAGTGGTGTGGTAAATCATATAAGGAAGTTAGTCACCGTATTGTTCTATAAAACAACTATTGAATGAAGGCTAACTTAGTGTTTTATGCTTGCCAAGCGCCGCATAGGTTATTTTGTAGCCAAGGAATTGTCGATTTGGGAACCATTCTCGATTGTGAATAATGAGTACCGATGATGAAATGAAATAAATGTTAAGTAGAGAGAGAGAGTGCTAGGGGGAGGCAAAGCTTTGGTCGTAGATATTCATGAATAACCGAAGTGCCCACTATCTCTATATAAATAGGAGTAGTAGCGATGATCAAAAAGTGCTGCTACATCATTTATAAATAAAGATAACTTCTTATTCGAATTAAATGATTTGAGAGAGAGAGAGAGAGAGAGAGAGAGAGAGAGAGAGAGAGAGAGAGAGAGAGAGAGAGAGAGAGAGAGAGAGAGAGAGAGAGAGAGAGAGAGAAAACAATAACTTTTTCAAAATAATATGTACCTGGTGCCCATGGTTTTGTTGATTTTGGATCTTAACCAAATTTCAAAGAGTTTGTGCGAATAGTGAAAGTTCTTTTGCAAATAAAAGAGACTATTATTCAAGGATCATAAATCCCAAGTTTATTGCTATTGAACTTGAATGTGTTCATGTTGAGCACTTTAGTAAAGATATGTGTTGAGCACTTTAGTAAAGATATAAGCTAATTGATGTTTAGAATCAACACTATTCATATGATCTCCAATAAAGTGATGTAAAATCTCAATGTGCTTGGCTCGAGAGTGTAGAATTGGATTCTTCATCCAATTGATAGTGCTTTTGTTGTCATACATACCAAAAATGCTTGACCAAGTTCTCCAAAGTCACTAAGTTATTGTTTCATCCACATAAGTTGAGCACAAAAGCTTCTTATAACTATGTACTTAGCCTCAATGGCTAAAACAGCAATTAAATTTTCCTTCTTTAAAAACCAAGAAACTAGCTATTGCTCATCAATTAACAAGTACTAGATGTGCTTTTCCTACGATCTTGCACCCTACGATGTTAGCATCTAAATATCACAATAATAGAAATTCTAAATTTTAGAAATACCGTAGATCTAACTTCAGAAATGATCTAACTTATCTAATAATCTTCTTCACAACTGTCAAGTGTGGTTCCTTGGATCGACTGAAAACGAGTATATAAGTACACACACAATGAACAAGGTTTTTGATATTCTCAATTTCAATAAAGATCCTATCGTATCCTATACAATTTTGAGTCAATGGACCTTCCTTTTTCATCCTTGTCAAATTTGATGGTTGAGACATTAGCGTATCAACCTTTTGCAATTTTCCAATCCATATTTCTTCACTAATTCTTTGGCATATTTCTTTTAGAATAGAAAATTGCTAGCTTTTGTTTACATGATTTGTAGTCCAAGGAATAAATTGAGTTCTCCTATCATGCTTATTTCAAACTCACTCTTCATGAGATTTGCAAACTCCTCGGATAAGCTTCATTAGTAGATCCAAAATAATATCAACATAAGTTTAAATTAATAGCACGTCATTACCTTTTTCTTAATGACAAACATAGTATCCGCTCAATTGAAATCATTCTCAACCAGAAATGTACTTAATCTCTCGGTGGTTGTTTTACAAAGACTTGTCCCATAATATAGCTATTTAGAAATGTACTTTTTAAAATCCATTTGATAAAACTTGAAATCATAAAAGCAAGCTTAAGTTAATAACCATTTTATTGCTTCTAATCTAGCAACATGGGCACATGTCTCATATGCTTAATACTTTTTTCCTGATAATATTTTTTCACAGCTAGTGTAGATTTGTTGCATACCACATTACCTTTGTAATCACCTTTGTTTCAAAATACCCACTTCATACTGACAACAACATGATCTTGAGGTCAAGGTATAAGTTCTCAGACTTTGTTGACTTAGAATTGATGTAACTCTTCTTACATAAGTTCAATCCAACTTTCACAACAATAGCTTCATTAATTCATTTGGGTTCAATTTCAAAAATTAGTGCCATGGAATTGATCAATTTTTTGAATGGATTGGTTTTGATTCCTTCATTAATCTTTCCAAAGACTTGTTCCTTAGAATGATTTGTCTAGAACTTCCAATCCTTTGCAAAAATAAAATGTAGAATTTGAACATTATGCTACCGGTTATTGCTTTTGATGGATATCATTAGCCGGTGAAGGCATCAACATTGATTCTTCATCATCATTAGATTATACACATTTTACATTGTCATTGGACTCGTCCACTCCCTGAGACACATTGTTGGCATGCTCTACTAGAAGTTGAGTAGCCAAGAAAATACATTCACTTGCTCACGCCAAATTACCCAACATTTAGTTAACATTCTTGAAAATGTAACATTTACATCCAAACACATAAAGGATGAAATAGTTGGCTTTCTACTTTAGAAAATTTCATGACAGTGTTTTCTCCAACAATGATCTCAAAAGTACTCCGTTCATAATATAAAGTAATAGCAAGCAACACTTTTGGCTTAGAAGTAGGTAATGAACACCACAATCTATTATCATAATCTTGAACATTTCTTGAAGAAAGCGATTTCTTCTCTCAACAACACCATTTTGTTGTGGAGTGTTAGCAAAAGAAAGAAATTGTGACCCATACCATTTTATCACAATATTCAAAAAGTTCTAGTTCTCGAACTCTCCTTCATGATTAGTGCAAATTGATGTGATGTTGTAACCCTTTGTTTTGAACTCTACGTGCAAATTTCACAAAAGATGAGAATGCATTGTGCATGTGAGCTAGAAACATTACCCACATAAACCTTGACCGATCATCAATAATAACTAAACAATATCTCTTTCCTCTAAGGCTCATGGTTCTTGTTAGTTTGAATAAATCCATTTGCAATAACTGCAAAGATCAGTTAGTGGTAATAGTATTTATGGATTTGAATGAACTACTAATTTGTTTACTTAGAGAGTATGCATTGCATGAATCGATTCTTATACTTGATCTTGAGTAGATTACAAAGGAGATCTTTGGGGCGCATTTGGCAACCGGCCAAACAATAAAAATTTCTATCTTTTTATTCCCGGAAGTAGATTTGAATAAAAACTGTTTGGTAAAATGTTTGTTCTCAAGAACAAATTTCTATTTTTTTTTATTCCCGAGAATAGATTTAGAACATAATTGAGAAGTTAAAAAAGTTGATTCTTTATTCTTGGGAACAATTCCGTAATCAAGCCAACCCATTTTTTCTTTTTCTTCTTTCTTCTTTCTTTCTTTCTTCTTTCTTCTTCTTCTTCTTCTCTCTCTTCTTTTCTTCAACTACCGTTGCCACCATCCATCACTGCCGGTTGCCGCCGACCAGATAAGTGAGGTTCGATGAGCTCATCGGAAACTTACCTAGCCACTAGCGAGGCCAAGCCTCGCTAAATCTAGGAGGCCGACGCCGGTGGCCAAGCTGCCTCCCCCGGCCACCTGGGCGAGCCTCGCCAAGCCTATCGGCAAGGCTCTGCCGAGCCTTGGCTAGGCAAGCGGTGACTTAGTCGATGAGGTGCAGCCTTGCCGAGCGCTAGCAACGCTTCAACGAGGTCATAGGCCCTCGAGCGGCCGATCGCCGCTATCCCAAGGTTGGCAACCGACAAAGCTTGAAGAAGAAGAAGAGAAAGAAAAGAAAAAGAAAGAAAAAGTAATAAAACTATTAAAACATTAAAAGAAAATAATTTGGATTAGAAATTTTAGCATGGTACCAAACCCAATTCTATTTCGAGAATAAAATTTTGACAAGCTTATTAAACAATTTAAAATACTTAGAAATTGTTCTCCGAAAGAGAATAAAAAGAATTATTTCTAATAAGAAATTGTTTTTGACAACATAATGGTTACCAAATGCGCCTCAAAAGATACCTTGGAAATTTGCTTCATATTCACATGACCTAATTTCTTGTGTCATATATCTTTTTTCTAATTGGACATTAAGCACTGAATATCCTCAAGATTGACATCAAGTAAATAAATATTCCCATAAAGCCTCCCGATAAAGGATTATAGCTTGTTTTGGCTCATGCCAACACATTTACCGTCTTCAAAGCTGATTTTGTAACCCTTACCAAAGTTGATTGATACTGACAAGGTTATGATTAAATCATTTTACAAGTGAAACATTTTCAATAATCAGATTTCCTAAGTTGATGTTCCCTTTGCCAATTATCTTCCATCTGTCTTTCCCTTCGAAAATGATCTTGCCTCCATTAACCAAAGTAAGACTCTCAAACTTGATGTTGTCTCCTGTCATAAATTGTGAGTAGCCATTATTTAGATATCACTTATTTTTCTTCAAAATCACCTACAATAAAAAAAAAATTTCATCTCTTGTTTGGTAGCTAGACAAACTTAGGTCCCTTCTTGTTAGGCTTTACATATGTGTTGAATATCCAATGGATTTTCTTTGGACTTAATCTGCTCATTTAGACATTTGTGTTGAAGGGACCATTTTCATTGCAGATTGACCAATGGAAAATTTTTCACCAATAGATCTTGTGAAGTGCTTTGCACAATTATTCTTATAAAAATACACTAAGGTTTTGTTTCAATCTTCAGTTCTGAAAAGAATTCTTCTCTCCATCATTATCCTCTTTTGCCAACCCAAATGTAATGTAATGAGGAATTTGAATAGAGAAATGTAGTGCGATGCTTTTGAGTTGAGAGGAGTTTAGTGCTAATTTTTTAGATCTCTTCCTCAAGAGAATCACTTTTCTTTAAAAAGCTCATGTTCTCTTTTTGATGGTGAACATTTCCTTCCGCAAATTTTTTAGCTCTTTTCTTGGCGAAAGGTTTTGGCCCGTGAGTTTTGAAACTTTATTTTTTTTACTCAAAAATCCTTTTGAAAGCCTTTTTATATTTCAAAAAAAAAAAAAACCTTATTAAAAAATCCCTACATTTCCTCATAAGACAGTTTAGAAGTATTTACCTCATTTTTTTTTATCGCTTTTAGAGTTCACCATTAGATAGAGATTTGTTTAATCATTGTCAATGGACTCACAGTTGGTATCACTCCCATGTTTCAGCTTTAGTGTTCGTTTCTTCTTTTGAACTTACCTTTCTTTTTCTTGAGAGTTCACCATTAGATAGAGATTTGCTCAATCATCACCAATGGATTTATAGTTGGTATCACTTCCATGTTTCAGCTTGTTATTGCTCATTTCTTCTTTTGAACTTACCTTTCTTTTTCTTGAGGAGGGACATTCAGGCTTTAAGTGTCTTGGTTTCTCGCATTCATATCAAACAATATCCTTACCTTTATTTTCTTCTTTGCTCTTGGAATGGCTTCTTGTCCTCTAAGAATCACATCTGTCTTTTTTCCTTGAAGCTTCCTCCTTTCCACCTGAAGCTTTTGAAATTTCTAGCTAATAGCTCCATGTCCTCATCATGATCATCATCTTCTGATGATGTTTGCTCTTGCATCATCATGGTTAGTTTTAAATGCTACAGCTTTCTTACCTTAGGAATTGCTTTCTTCATTTAGGTACTTTTCTTTTTGTAAGACATCAATGGCCTATCAACTCATCTATGGTGATAGGTTGAATTTTCATAGTTTCTCGAACTGAAATCTTTGCATAACTCCATTATATTAGAAGTGCTCATATGAGCTTGTTCACGTTTTCTCCATTGATGAAGATCTTCCTTGGTTTGCTAGCCCATTCACTATTTCATTGAATCTCCTTAACATAGGTATTATTGTTTCATCGATTTCATCTTGAATAGCTCATAAATTACAAGAAGAATAGTCATCTTGGTCTCCTTCACCCTGTCAATTCCTTCCAACGTCAATTGAGTCGATCCCAAATTTCCTTAATTGTTACACAAAAGAAAATTATGTTAAATTCAAAGGCAAATAGACTACAATAGAAAAGATGTTTAACCTTAGCATTTTGAGTACCTCTGCTTTGAGTTTCTAAACAAGTAATGGCAGTCATAGCTTTAATGGCTTGATTATTTTCTTTTTGTTGAACAGGAGCTTGAGCTAGTACTGCCATTCCATTTTGAATCACATCCCACATAATGAGATCAAATGCTTCAATGTAAGCTTGCATCTTCTGCTTCCAGCGCCCATTGTCCTAAGAAGCAAGTCCCCGTTAGATACTTCGCTAGTTGTTGTCCTGAAGCTAGACTACTCCTATAGTCCTTTCTTATGGACATTTGTAAGCTTTCTCGAAATATGTCACATCGCTACTGTCACATCGCCTATAGCTCTAGCAATTCTAACAATTGTTGTTTCCAATTTTCTAAGGATATACGACTCTCCTGTTGTGCTATTCTAGTAGTCAACAGCCATATTTAAGTCTCCAACGAACATTCTCATATGAACATTATCCTAGCACCATCAATGACTTGGTATTCTTGTGTGTGCCATAAACATCGTCATGAGTCAATTATTGAGATCAGTTGATGCTTTTATTGTCAAGCCATACAAAAACATTTTGTGATCTCTTTTTTTCAATGAAATCACATCATGGATATTATCACCGTCCTTAAAAAATCATTGCAAACATCTGCAATTATCATAGTAGATATTATTTCAAGAATAGTTTTAGGATCATCAAAATTCCTAGGATGTTTCTTCAACAATAAAAAGTAAGAACTTGTTTGCAACACAAGGTTAGATGAACTTAAAGATTTAGTCGCTAACCAACAATTGCTTGATTGGTGATCATTGATTCAAAATACATGAAACATTTAAAATGGGGTTCAATAAATTTGTAAATTTATCTATAATTTTTTCATAATTTTTATCTAGATAATATTTTAAAATTGAAGGGAAAGTACAAAGCTACTTTTGACTTTTTTAAGACATCTAGAGAAACACATACAAGCGCTTGGTTTTCACATATTCTGAGGCCATCAAATATTCTATTAGGGCTAATGACTTGAAGAAGAACATTTTCCAATAGTTAATTCGACACCGAATTCTGATATGCGAAATATATTCCGAAATTTATCTGATGGCAGCCAAAAAAAGTATTTTGTTTAGCTCATAATGCGGAATATTATTAGCCTTGCTTTATTCTATACGCATCAGAGAAAGGAGTTTTTAAATCATTTATTTATTTATGTAGCTATTTAATTATTTTTGGGATAAGCACGAAATAGTTGACTGTTGAGGTACAGGTACCAATTCTTTGATTCTGACATATCAATTATTATAAGATGCCCTGATTCGACCACCACGCAAGAGAATCGGCAGAAATTCCAAGAAGTCAAGCATTTTCCGGCTTCCAGTTTCGTTGTCTTTTCTTGAATTGACCCCGTCGGTTCTTGGTTGAATACTGACCCCTCCACGAAATTTCCTTCAAGCCCACATATAATCAAGACTGTCAATTCTTCTTTTATCAGACCAAAAAAAAAAAAAAAAATCCTTCTTTTTAAAGTCCTTATATACTTACTTTAACAAAATGATATGACAGTTTTGAAATTCCTGATATTCCTCTATATATATATATATATATAAGAAAGGAAAAAGCCTCGTTGGTTTCCCTTAATGGAACCAAAAAGCTTTCCCACCAAAATCTAAAATGTTATTTAAATTTAAAAAAAAATTAGGGAAAATAATATAAGTAAATTTACCTTCTTTTTTTAAGTTGATAACGTTGCATGCATTCCTATTATGTTTGAAATTTTAGAGATTGTCTTGCCTATAAATATTGGGAAGATAAATGAGAAAACAGAGAATTCTTTTTAAAAAATGATTTCGCTTCTTTTCATATATTAATATGATTAAAAATCGAGCTATATTTTTTCTCCATCAAAATTGGAAAAATCTAATCTATTCATTCTTTCAACAAGAGACAAGGAAGAAAGCAGGACCTTTCTCCTTTTTGTTTTACATACTAAAAATGATTCGTGAGGTGGAGGTATAAAGAAAGATGCTGTCAATGCCTCTATTAAAATCGAAG